>NW_007089365.1:34343-74680 GCF_000164805.1 Carlito syrichta
TGTCAGGCTCCGCTGGGGCGGCGGCGACTGCCCCGGCAGCAGGGGATCCATCCCCCGGAGAGGGGACCGTTCCTTTCTCCACGGCAGCAAGGGCTGAGTCTCCTTCCATCTCGGCTGCTGCTCCGTCAACTGGGGGTCTCTCTGCTCGCTCTCTCTTATCTGGGGCTCCGGAGACCTGGATGGGCGGGCCATCAAGCGCGATTGGGGGGCCGTCCACGTTGATGGGAGCGTCCTTGACCCCAACGGGGGCGCTGCCAATCTCGCGCGGGGGTCCGGAGATCTCCATCGAGGGGCCGCCGCCCGCGAAGTTAGGAGGAGGTCTGACAACCTCTCGAGATGGGCTGCCGATGGCGCCCGGGACCCAGAGAGGAGGCGCGTTCGCGGTGGGAGCGAAGCAGACCGCACTCGGAACCGCGACTGCCACGAACTGGCCGCCGCCGTCGACTTGTGGGATAACTCGGGGGAGTCCGGGGGGTGGACTGTCGTCCCCAAAGGCTTCTCCATGAAGCTCAAATGGCATAGCTTCCTCGGGGGGTGGGCTGTAGTCTCCTTCGAAGCCAGTGTTTGCAGGTCTGAGGGCTTCTGGTTCCTCGGGAGGCGCTCCGGGGACCCCTGCACCTGGGCCGCCAGGAGCAAGGTCTGGGACCTGCAGGAGAGATTGACTGCCGCCTCCCTGGGCAGCCTGGTCAAACTCAAAGGGCATAGCTTCTTCTGGAGGAGGGCTGTAGCCTCCCAGGCCTGGTCTGGCACCATCGAAGGCTCCGGGCTCCATGAGCGATGGGCTGAAGGCCTCAAGGCCTGCACGTGCCTTACTGGGGGACCCAGGCTGCTCCAGGGCAGGCCAGAAGTCTCCCAAGCTGGGCTGTTCGACCTCGAAGGGCATGGCTTCCTCAGGAGGTGGGCTGTAGCCTCCACAGGCTCGGGCTTCCTCGAAGGCCGGGTTGAGGCCCTGGACGTTGGGCCTAGAGACCTCTGGAGGTCCACAGATCTCGATGTCATTCTCGATGGAGATGGGCTCGCTGTGAGGCGGTTCGGTCTCCATCTCTTCGGCTGGGCTAGGCCCAGCACTGGGGGCAGCTGCCCCTGGGGCTTCCAAAGGTGGTTGCTCTGGTTGTTCCCCGATTTCAGGGGGGATATCGCGTTGTCCTGACATATTATTGCCGTCGAGGCAGTTGCGCACGCCCATAACACGGTGGCGGCCTCTTAAAATAAATTTGGGGCCCCGTAGGACGGAGCACCCAACCAAACTAGGGTGAAAAAATTATTAAAAAAAAAAAATCAAAGTACCAGCTGGAAAGTTCTCCAGTCTCACTCTCCAACCCTTGTGAGGTTGGGGGTTCAGGGCCTGGAACCCTAGACGTAGCAGAAGAAACTCAATTGTTGCTGGAGGAGTCTTGGCTCCTTTCTGGACACTTTTTATCCCCTCAGGTTGTCCCCTGCTCCCCCCTGACTATTTCTTTCTTTCTCTCTCTCTCTCTGCTCCAGGCCAGCTCGCCTCCTTGGATCTGAGGAGCGTGCCGATTCGGTCCGAAAATCGCTGGTAGCGCTCACTCTCTGCCACCAGAGGACGCAGGTCCCAGTGCCGAACGAGCCCCGGCTCCAGGAGCTGGCTCCTGGCGCCGGGAGCCCCGGCCTTTGGGTAAGGGGGCTGATGAGCGCAGGCCTCGCAGGGACGCTTTGGCTCCTTCCACTCCTCTCCCGGACTGATTTGGAGTGTTTCTCCTCGCTTCTCCCCTGGCCAGAGAGAAAGCTCTTCTGCGTTGCCGGACACGTGACGCAAGACGTGGGCCTCGGGTTGCTGGAGTACAGGAACTGAAACGCTCCCTCCCCAACCCAACTGACTGTCGGGGGGGTGGTGGTGGGGACTGCAGGAGGGTTTCATCACCCCAGGATACCCCTGAGCTATGGGCCCCAGCTAGCCCCGGATCTCAAGCTCTAACTCCGGAGCGCAAGGCTTTAGGCACCAGGGAAAGGGGTGCGGGCGCGCGCAGGGATGTGACAGGTGGTCGCGAGCCCACCGAAGAAGTGGAGGGAAGGTGAGGGGCTGCTCGCTGCGCGAGCACACGTTTGTCTTTAAAACGCCTTGGGGGTACTTCCCCGCTTCTGCAGGTGTTGTTTGCTGCTTGCTGAGGTTGGCTCCGGGAAAGCACTTCAATGTCTCCCATCCCCATCACATTCTGGGGGTCTCCGCAGTGGCCTAGGGCAGCGTAGGCACGGCTCTCCCTCAGTTATGTGGGTGGCGATGCAGGGGAATAAGAGGGTCTGGGATGCACACAGAGAACGCAGCAAAGCCCCGAGGTGGCAGTTGCGGCGGCACCAATGGCGGGGGGCGTGGGGGTGTAAGGTGGGGGGTGGCACGGAGCGCAGGCCCCAGCGTTCCGCAAGTTCTACTGTTCTCGGGAAGGGTTCAAGAGGATTTGGGCTGGGGTTCATGGCTGGTTTGGGGTGGTCTCGGAGATTGGACAACCCTGTGCGCACTGAAGCCACAAACACCGAGTCGTGCTGGCAACAGCAGCTGAGGTGCGCGGCTCCTGGTTTCGGCCGCCAGCTGCAGGGTCAGTCGTCAGCTCTTCTGGCCCCACCTACAGCCTCTCCCCAGCACCCTTCCAGCCCCTCTTCTCCTGCAGTGAGTATCCTAGGGCAACCACTTTACTTTTCCACTCTAGAGACCGCGAAGGCGCCACTAAACCTGGTCACAAACCCAGCAGTCGCTCGCCCAGCTGTGATTTCATTGCCATGCAGTGGTGGGTTCAGAGCCGCGGAAGGTAAACACACACACCACCTGGTGGGGTCGCCGCGCACACGCGCATTGCTCTGGGTCTGGGGTCTGCAGAGGGATTGCGCCTGCGGGGAAAACTGCCACTCCAGCTTCACGTATTAACCCAGCAGGCGTGCATCAAGTCCTCCTTGGCTGCAGGTAACAAGAACTGGCGAGTCACATTTAGGTGCAGAGAAGCCGAGCAGGGTGCAGGTGGTTGCCTGGTCTGCAGAGCCCCAGAGGAAGGAAGGCTGAATGTGCGTTTCACAGAGTGGGCTGCAACAAACAGGGTGCATGGCGCGGACCCTATATACGAGCCGCCGGCGGGGGAACCACGGCACGGTCTGATCCTGTAAGTCTAACGCATCCCTCTCAGAACAGGGTACCACCCGCACAGCGCATGATCGTCCCCTGCATCCACATCCACATGGCCGCGCATCGCGGAGGAAAGCTAACGCCGTTGGACCCTGGCTAATGTTCGGGGGTCCTCCAGAGGTGTACGCTTCCACTCTATGGCTCTACACACTTCCAGATGCCAACACTGAACTTTGGTTCAAACTTTGGCCAACTATCCCTATGCGAAACGGCTTAACCATTTGGGCATCCACTGAATGGGCCAACTGGGTCCCAACAATCAACTCACTCCCCTCCGACCCCAGCGCCAGGTCAGCCATTGGGCCGGGGTCATGCCAATCAAGGCTGCTTAGCGAATGAGCAGGGGGCGTCGGACCGGAAACCGGATATGGGTGGGAGGTCCAATAGGGGGCGCCGCGTTGGAACGCCCAAAGAGGTTGTGCTGCTCCGGTGGTTGGAGGCCGCTGGTGGGCGGGCGTATGGCGGCTAGGCCTGGAAGGCCACGCGGACTGCTAGCGCCGTGGGGTCATTCTTTGTGACGCCACAGGTCGCAAGGGCTGGGTGGAGAGGGCGGGGCTCCCAAGGGCAACACCTTGGGCTCGTTGATGGCGGTAGGCTGACCTAACCAACAGAGGGGGCTGCCGCAGGGGCCAGGCGAGGAGAAAGAAGACTTCCAGGGCCTGGAGGTAGAAGGCCAGGACCCTGAGGAGAGGGTTTACTGCGACAGCACCCCAGGATGGATAAGGAGTTGAGGCCTCAGGGATGCTGAGCCCTGCACAAGTGGAAGGTCAGTAGACGTTGGGGTTGGAGTCCCAAGCGGTGTCCCCTAACCCCCCGCCAAGACGGGTTGCTCTCGCCACATTTCGCGCTCACCCCCAAAGCACCATTCATCGAGGAACGGGTACAGAGTTTCTGATCGACATTCTCATGAGCCTGTGGGACCCCTTTGTTCATTCTTTCTGGTATCATGATTCTTTGCCAGGGGAGCACATGCATGGAGGCGATGGAAGTTGGGCAGACACCAATCCCCCATTCTAAGAGGTAGAGCAGCGTAAAAAAAAAGAAAGAAAAGGCCACCCACTGGGGGGGCCTCGAAAGTCTTGGTTGAGAAAATGGCGTTGCAAATGGACCTTCAAGGAAAGGACAGAAGCTTGGAATAGAAGGTGGGGGGATGGGAGAGGTTTGCCTATCACAAACAAAGGATCCAGTGGTAGGAAACATGGGCGTGGCTGGGTAAACAGAGCAAGCCACCTTGGCTGGCTGGGGGAGCAGTGAGAGAGAAGGCAGGAGAAAAATCATAGATTCTCTGAGGATGTCATGGAGTTATCAAGGCAAGCACTGTTGAGGCTATTTTGTAGGAAACAGGATTTTGAAAGTTTTTTTTTGTCCTGCAAGTGAGGATTTGAGCCTAAATTTAAGAAGCAGCATGGTATATGGTCCTGATGAAAAGAACAAAGGAAAAGAGTTGTGCACAAAGGAGACCTTTAAAGGAGAGACCCAGACACCTTGAAGAAAGCAGGAAGGCTGGTGGACAGAACTCAAGAAGGGTCCCCGAAGGGCCCTCTAGCAACTTCTATGCTAGAAAGACACAGAATGTGGAGGAGCCCAAGTGTGTCACTGGGTAGTGGGACACGGATTGGGACAGGGAGGTCAGGGGGAGGGGCTACCGTGGTGGTGAAGCCAGTTTGACTTTGACATGGCAGAGTTGAAGGAATACTGGGCGGTTGGGTTTTTGCAGGCTGTTACCTGGGAGGAAGGGTCTGAAGTTCAGAAAAATATAAAGACTATTAATTCAAATTGGCAATCATCCTTATTGGATATGAGATCAAAGGGTTGGATAAAACTCTCAGGAGGGGGTGGGGGGGATAGATTTGTTGATAGAATCTTGAACAGTTGGCCCTGGACAGGAAAAAGGGATACAGCGCAGGAGGGAGCAGGGAGGACTCAGAAGGGAGAGGAGGGCGCACATTCAGAGCTGCTGAGCACATCTAGCCTAGACCCTTGTTTCTTAGTTTCTGAACTGGTGACATTTGGGGCCAAGTAATTCTTTGTTGTGGTGACTGTCTTGTGCACTGTAGGATGTTGAACAGCATCCCTAGCCTCTACCCACTAGATGCCAGTAGCATCCCCTTAGTTTTATCCAAAAATGCTTCTAGACTTTGCCAAATGTCCTCTGGGGTTAAAATCAATCACCCCCAGTTGAAAATCACTGCTGTAGTCTGAGAAAGAACCCTTAAACTTGAATAGAAATTGCCTTCATTTAAAGGCAAATGAGGACCAGGAAGAATGGATCCCAGTATTTAACCCTGATGTCCCTCTTTTCCCCCATTTTTGTTTATTTCTCTTTAGTGACTGGCTACCAGAATCTGAAAATCCCAAATCCCTTAGAAGAGTTGGGCTAAGAGCTGAAATTCTACTACACATCAGCAGTGGGGCTCAAGAGACCCCCATGACCAGATGATTGAGGAGCTGACTAGAATGGCAGCTGGTGACCTGGCCTCAGGGACCTAAGGAACCCTATATGGTAAGAGCTGGGGGTGATCAGCTAGTGGGAAGACTGGGGGCCACTGTATTGGTTAGACTGTCTGGTGAGTCCCTTGAGCACTGGTAGTCTTGCTTGCTCAAGACAAACATGGCCTTGACCTGGATGGAGATGGCCAGTGCTAGGTGTTAGTAGGCAGCCTAGTTTGGGGCCTAACCACACCAGGGCATTTTTGAAGATCTGTCATTATAATTGTGTAACAGCAAAGTACCTTAAACATACATTTCCAACTCTGGATGGATTTCCACCATGAACAGAGGTTAAGTATTATGTAGGAATGAGATGGAAAGTCTATTAACAGGTTCATGCAGCTAGGGAAGAGGGAGTCAAAGTAGGCCAGTGCCTGAAAGAAGGCTAAGTTGGGATGAAGGACAAAAGCAATGTGCCAGGGTCTTGACCCTATCTGAGGGGTACCGTGCCGAGTCAAGGGCTGCAATGACATGATATGTCAGTTAGGGGAGGACAGGACTGGCTGCCAGAACTCAAATAATAATATATTAAAAATTGTATATTCTTGACTACTTAAAAAGAATAGACTTTTTATACTTGATGAACTAAGAAGGGACTGGGAAATGGTCCTCATGCCTCCATCGAACTCTGCATTTTTGAGGAAGCCAAATGGCCCAGGTGCCACAGGTGGCAAACCAGTGGCTTTTTGTAAGTAAGCAACCCCAAGTGGAAGCGATACATTTCTTTACTATTGACTCTCAAAACAACATCATTATAGTGCCACTGGTCACCTTCCTTGGCAGCCCCATGTGGTGCCCTCTACTTCCCAGACAGCCTCACCATTCTGTTGATGCCTCTATGGCACATTGTAATCAACAAATGATCGTGCTTATATTTATATTTTGGGATTCTTATTGCCAAATGCACAAAGCACATTCCAAATTTAAGTAGCTGCCTACCAACTTTCTTGGTTCATTCCTATAGCCAAAAAAGAGAAAGCAAAGTAGAAGAGGGTCCTTTGAGAGGGAGGGGAGTTGGGTGAGAGGAAAGGGAGCAGAAACCAGGAAAAACAATCTCTTCTGGCTGTCATTTTTCCTTCTGGTCTGTGACTGGGGCGTGGTTTGCAGAAGAACCTCCTCTGCAGCCTATTCATGTCACTTGTCAGTGGGTTTCAAATAAGAAAAAGGAGAATCTTTTCACCGGTTGTCAGGAAAAGGCAAAAGCAGAAAGAAGAAAACACAGAAAAGAGAATTTAGGCTCGATGTAAGTTTCTCAGCTTCCTAGTGACAAACGTTTTGAATGCTGACTGAGTAGCAACAAGACTCTGAAGCCGTTCGATTAATTACTATTCAATTAAGACTTTCTGCTGCCATCCTTTCCCTCCCAGCATCTCCTCTGCCAGCCTTGGCCGGTGGAGGCAGCAGCAGCATAATGCTGTCTGCAAAGGGGCTGCGTGACCAGGCTGTTTCAGGCAAATGCCAACTACAGGAGAAACGCCTCAAGTGAATGCAGCAAGGTAGTAGTTGGGGCAGATGTGAGGCTGTTGTTAAAGGCAGTGGGAACAGGCTTTCTGAAAATCCTTGATCTGTTCAGGTGAAAAAGCCCCCATCATGAATTCAGAGCCTTCACTTGCTCACTGGCTGTAGCTTAGCAGCCTTTTCTCAAAGGGCTACCATGTCTTGCTTCAGCCAGGTATGTTACCGTCATTTGACCATGTCTGCTTACATGGTAGGTCCAGGCATTTTTTTCTAGTTGCCTAACTGGGCTGTGGATTCTTTGTCCATATTAGCTGAGGATGCAGCAGAGAATTTCAGAGGAGAGGCCATTCCGAAAAGCTGAACATCACAGGAAGGTGACCCAATGAGGGGCAGGAATGGGGGTTAGAGGGGAGGGGGAATCCCGGAAAGGGAGATTTGGCTTTAGTGGAAACTCTGTTTAAAATTTCTGTAATTCGTGGTGGAAATTCCAGCCACCCTGGGGGCTTCTGGGCCTTGTTTGAATTTGAGGGGAATGGTATATTTCACCTTCTTGTACAACCTCAGTAACCCAGAGCAAATTTTCCTAATGAAATCTAACTGAGACAGCAAAATAAGCCAGGACACTTAGAAACCAGCTCTCATCTGCAGGGAGAAGAAAGCTGTGGTCTTTGGCTTGCTGCCAGTCTTTGGCCTGCACCCTCTCAAGAGTGGGGGGCCTCGAAGACCAGCCTTGCTCCAAACCAAAATCTAAGGTTTAGCATTTGAGCTAAACAGCACGATTCCAATGTGTCAGATCTTCCCATTGGGTGTAGCAGTTGAGGCACTTGTATGAAAACTCCACTACATCTGTGAAATTGGAATTTCTGGGCCAGGTCTGTAAGAGACTCTCAGGGATACAGTGATGTTCAAGGTGGCGCATCTGAGCCCTCCGGTGCCATCTCTGGCTATTGCAGATGCTCTTCCTAATGCTGCACTGATGTCTGCCCCTTGTTGCACCTTGTTCTAGCTCTTCCAGCCACCAGATATTTGAAACCTGCCATTGAGGCTGCGCTAAGCCCTTTAAGTCTTTCTTTATTCCTGCAAACTATTGTCTCTACAGTAGTAAAATCTCCTGACTTTGTGACTCCCCCATTTCTAAACCTTCTCGTCTGCTTCTTTCCCGGGGTTCTGTTGTCTGCCTACAGCTTCCTTTTTTTTCTGTGATCCCTCAAAATCTTGTCCATTTGTCTTTCTCAAATCTGTCCCCATGTTACTGCTACTACCTACCCTCTGCCCACAAAGCCTAAGCTCAGGCTGGCCTTTCTGATGGCCATGTCCCCCTGCTAATTTGTAACCCACTCACCGTGAAATGAGCCCATAGCATAAACATACAGGCCATACCCACACTTGAAGTGTCAAGGCAGCCTTACCAGTTCTACCTGGGAATAGTTGCAGGAGGAGGAGGTAATGGCGCCAGCTCCTCTTGGGTGTCCTGCCTCTGCTGGCTGAGCTCTGTCAACAGGTGACGGTGGCCCTATACTGTAGACTCTTGGCCCTAGGAGAACTGAGTCACTAGGCTGTTTACTCTGGCTTCGGTGCCCTGTGAATTAACCGGGCACTAGTACATGGCCCAGCATAGCCATTGGGGGCTTTTGAAAAGCAAGCCCATGAGAATTTTAGAAAGGAAAAACACCAGTAAAAATTTACTTTCCTCCCCACATACACTTATATGGCCTCTTTATATGTGGGAAAGTAAGAGGTTAAATTGTAAAACAAAGGTGGGTGCTAAAGCACTTAATCTGACAGAACCAGCGTTTTTGTTTGTTTGTTTTTAATTTGTTTATCCCATGCATTTACAATGGAGGCAGAATTGGTTTTGGGGGTGTGCTCAAAAACTTAGCTATTACAGGGTCCTGCAGCACATAAACAGATTATATCAGTATATAAACTGTGGTATGAAAATGTCATGGAAGGGGAAACAACTAAGAAAAAATAACGAAGCTGGGGGAGTGATAATGAAAAAAAAAAGGTTGAAGGCAGGTTTATCTTAGCTGCAGCCTCTAAGCCATTTTTTCAGGTCTGTCTCCAATCAGGACACTTAAAACTGCTACCAAGTAATATATAGTAACTTGTGGTCTCCTAACCAATGTTCCCATCAATTTGCTGGTTCCTATAGTGCCTAGCGACTCCAAGCTGCCGTATGAGGTGCAGTACTTGGAACCATGCTGCCTGCTTGTTCTCAGACACTCAGGTCAGGGAGAGAAGGTGGGGGAAAGGGACACACATCAGCAAACACTAAATACTGCTCAAGGATGCCAGTTTTGTCCAGTTTCAGGACAGGACACAGTAGAACTCTTTGTTCTCTAACCTGCCATTTTTTGCCACCAGTTGAAAGGCAGATTTGACAAAACTGACATTAGACCAACAAGAAACAGATTTCTTCACAGCTGGTACTTTTTATTTTATCAACTGTTATCATTTTGGGGGTTCCATTAGTGTTAAGATCCCTAATATAGAGCCAAACCCGGCAACTCTAGACTTTTTAAACTCGGCCTGCACACAGTTGAAACTGAAAGGGATAATGGCAGCATCTCAATCAGCGACTTCTTTTTAGAAGAAACTGAGGCAGAGGAGTGCTGGGTTTGACTGAGGCCACCTGGTGCCTTCTGTCTTGGGTCCCACTGCCCCTGTCTGGGGCATGAAGATTGAGGATGTAGAGTCATTGATATCAAAACTCCATAGCAGAACAAGAAATTCCACCACCCCCCTCCCCCATTCTGGAGTTTGGAGGGGTAAAAGATGTCATTTGAGCATCTCACCCTTCAGCTGGGCAGCTTTTAGGGAAGCTGGCACGTGACATCACTAGCTGCTGGATGCTTGACTTGATCTTAGTGATTTGGCTTTTGTGATGGTCACCTTCCTGTAAGAGACATGCTCTCCCTACACAGGGCTTCTGATCAGTTTTCTATCGCTTCCCTCTTCTAGAAGAGCACTGATAATACTGATCAATCAAGTAAAACTCATGCAGATTTTTAAAATATTTTTTATTTTTTAAACCTCATTCTTTACAGTACTGAAGTTTCTGCTTTCTTCCCCCATTAAACCTTCTATCACAGCTGTTAAAAATGAAGGCTAAAGAGGAAAGGGCTGTTAGCAATTCCAGGGTAAAACAAAAAGCCTTCTAGTGCATCGAAGGAACATTACTGTAAGACCATTCCAAACATTAACACATTTCCAATTCCTGAATTCTGATAAACAGACTAAAAGTTTTGTTTGCAAAACTTTAAACCTGCATCAGGTTGTAGACACACACAATATTTTGAACATTGCTACATAATTTTCCAACTCATAAACATTCAGTTACAAGAGCACCTTTGCCCTCCCCCCAAAAGGCAAATTTCCGTTAAGCAAATGACCAGTGTAGTAAAGAAAAATACTTAAATATTGGGGCATTCCATCATGTTGAACTAGCCTTATTCTCCTCCTCACCCCCCCCCCCCCACTTGAAATCTTTATCTGCCTGGTAATTCACCTGTATGGTTAACCTTAAGGTGTGTTTTTTTGAGAGCATATCCTCACTCAGCAGACTTCACCTATGTTTAAAAGGGCAAGGAGTCTATTCAGATGCTAACCCAGCTCAAGGTGCAACAAAGGACCAGCTGGAAGCCTGGTGAGTTAGGAATGCCTGCAGAACTTCTAGAAACGTTTCTGGAAAAGGAAGGCAGCTGAATTCCAGTGTCTTAAGCAAAAAAGTTTTGAAGAGTCTAAATAGCAAAATTCCCTCTCTTAGAGTGGGTCATGGGTGCTTGGAATATTCCTCAGTTGCTTTGTGTTGTCCGTAAAGATTTCTCCTAGAGTCAAGGGGAAAGAGGGAGGCTGGGGGAGGGGACATCCCTAAGTGGGGGAGTGTGTGCGCCGGTGGGTAGCAGGTTTTCACACTTGGCTATAATGCAGATAACCTCTACTCAGACTCTGAGGCAGTTTGTGGAAGACAGTTCTGAAAGAGTAAACTATTTGCGTGTCCCTAGATTGGGGGGACCCCCCCCCCATATAAAACTGGCGCAGGCTTCTGTTTAAAAAACAGCAAGACTGGTGTGAGGTGTGGGCTGGACACCAAGGACTTTAACAAACTTGTTTATTCATTCTTCCACAAGCCAGCATGCCAATTTCTGTCCTGAAAACCTCGCTCTGTGGGAAACCAGGTCCCCCAGTCTCCCCAGTATGTGAAGATGGCTCCCACACTTAAAAAGCACACCAAAAAATTCAACAAAACCCCTGGCTTCTCTGCCTGTCTCCAGAGACCTTTTGCTTGGTTAACTCCGGCTACTAAGACCTTACCAGAGGAAAAGCAGAACGCTTGGCATTATAGAATGCAACACACCATCACCTTTATGTAGTAAGCAAGAAGTTCAGTTTAGGGGGGCTTCTTTTCTCTTAGGCAATTTCAGAGCTTCAAACCCAAAGCAGGGCACACCCGGCCCTTTTGCAGCCTCCAGACTCTCTACACTAACATGCTGCGAGGGAAACCCCTTGCAAACTGCCTTCTCAGTGCCTCTGCTGAAGACCACTGTTCCCACCACAGCCGCTGAACTAAGTTCTGGAGTGCTGCAACGCCTTTCCTAGGAACCGGACCTGGAAGGATGACCACTGAAAGTATCTTCCTTCTAGAAGTCTAAGAACCCCACCGTCTTTGATTTCAAGCCGTTAAAGCGCTTTACATTTCCCCTAAATCATTCTCATCAGAATAACTCAAGCCGGGCAAAACGAGATGCGCCAAAAATAATAATTTTAATCAATTTCCAAGTCGGGTGAAATTTTGCAAATACGCTTCACTTATGAGCCTTTCCCCCCAGGACTGGCGAGGAAGGCAGGAAGGCGCGCTCTTCCGCGCTGAAGGTGCTTTAGAGAATGCGGCCGTTTTTGTGCTGGGTCACCAGGGAAGCTTCCCCTCCAGGTAACAAGATTCCAAACTTAGCTCCACCCAAGCTGAAAATGGCCGGAACCCGCCGCCTCCCCTTCCCTGAGACTGCCGAAGCCATGGGCCCCTGCCCCCTCTCGATCTATCACCCAAGAACTGGTGCCGGATCCAACACCTTTCCCCAGCTCGGCGGATGCGACCTCTTTAGGGAGGCATTGTACGCGATAGATGCAGCCGCCCCCTCTCCAGTCTGTTCCTTGTTCCTCCTTACCTTTCCGCTTGCTGCCACCTCGAGGGCCTCTCTCCCGCCTCCAGGGTCTGGCGCAAAAGCCCAGGACCTCTCCAGCTAAGCTGCACGCAGCCCGACCGCCTGACCAGCCGCGCTAAGAGGCTGGCAATGCCCCGACGTAACCAAGCCTGTGCCCTCGACCCTGCTAACCCGTAGGGGCACCCCCAAGGGTCCCTGTACCTCTCCTGCCTGCCCTCCAAGTAGCTGCAACTGCCGAGGAACCGCCGGCCTGCCGGGAGAGGTCGGCTCCGGGGCGCGGACAGGTGCGCACGCACTTTGCGGCGGTCTCTGGCCGGTGAGCGCCCGGAGGCAGGCAGTGAAGCCAAGACTGACGCGCGGCTGCGGGGGACCCTTGGCGCCAAAGTCCCGCAGCTGCAAACCGGCAGTACGGGGACCTGGGCTCCAGGCTCTGAGCCGCTCAATCGCCGCGGCGCGCGTGCGACTTCCCCCAGAGTCGGCAGTCTCAGGAGTTCTCGCCCAATCCCATTACGGGGTTACTTTTTGCACATTGCAACAGTGTCGCTACAGCGCGGCTGCTCCGGAATCGTGAAAGTTGGCGCGCACCTCCGAATCACATTTCGGGCGCCTGTAAGACCAAGTCGCTTAAGACTAGTCTTTCTAGCAAGGAAAAGAAGTGCGTAAAGCAAGTGACTTACCAGTGCCGTTTGGGTGCGCATCTGGAAACCTGGGGCGCGTCCGGGATTGAGTCACGCGTCCGGGGCGCCCCGCCGTCCAACAAGCCTTTGGCACCCGGGGCGCCCCCGGCGTCCTGGGAAGATTTGGGGCGCATCGCCCGCTCACCCTGACCACCGCTCCCGGTCTGGTTCGCAGAGCCCACCGTTCCCACCGTGTGCTAACCGGTCTTTCCGTCTCCCTCCTTCCTCCAGCTGCTTCCACACCGCCCCCGGGCTCCCCAGCTGAGCGATGGGCAACTCACCTGAATCCATGAAAACAAGGAGAATCTGGACGGCGTCCTCCATTACAGACGCCGGATGGGGATGGGGCCCCTTTTGGAAGGGGACTCCGGGGACGGGTCGCGGCGGGTGGACTTCCTTGGCTTGCAGCGGCGCTGCTGCTGCTTCTCTTCCTCCTTGGACTCCTCGGACTCTTCGGGGTCCCTCGGATCCTTGTCCTCGGGCTCGGGCTCCTCCCCCTCCCTGGGGCTGGGGGGCTCCTGAGTGCCGTGCGGCGCACGACTTGGGGAGGCGTCGGGGCTTCGCAACTTGAGAGCGTTAAGCCGCTCGGTGAGAGACTGGCCGAAGGCGGAGTGCTTGGGCACCACAGGGCCGCGCTCGTCCTCTGGCTCGGTCTCGGGCTCGGTGGTGGGGGCGGTCTCAGGCTCGGTCTCAAAGTCGGTCTCGGACTCTATTTCGGACTCGGTCTCGGTCCCGTAGTCGAACTCTTCTTCCCCGTACTCTAGGCACTCGGGAAGGGACAGCTCAAGGTCTGCCTCCTCGTGCTCGTGGTCAGATTCAGATTCAGGGGGCTCGGGGAAGACCTGGGCGCCGGAGCGATGGTGGGCGTTAAGGAAGCTCCGGCGCTGCTGGGCGGCCGCGCGCTGCTGGGCGCGGGCGTTGGAGGTGGCGAGGGCGCGGAGCAGTGCGATGGAGCAGGAGAGCCAGAGGAGTGCGGTAGCCGCCCGGCGGCCTATGGGCGGGCACAGATCGTTGTAATTATGGCGAGCTCGGCGCCACTGCTGAGCCCGGGACCTCCGATCCATCCTCTTAGGCGCACTCCGGGAAGCCGAGCCGCCCTCTGGCTCTGCAGAGAGCGGCTCCGATGCGCCTTGGCTCCTGGAGCCTGGAAAGGGTGCACCTCGCGAGGTGAGACGCTGGGTCCGGAGGTCCCAGCCCCACCTCGGGGTGAGGAAATGGGAAGCACCTACCTTCCTGACCACTTAACAACTTTCTATGGCTCCGCGCCTCCGCTTGCCTCTGAGCAAAAAAGAAGGGATGGGAAGGGGAGAAAAGGCTTGTCCCCTGGGCTCCTCTCGCCGAGTCTCGGACTCTTCAGTCCAAGACTCAGGAGAGGTGCCTCCGCTGGTCCTCTCGCCTTGGAGAGGAAAGAGGAGACTGAGGCGGGAGAGATGGGCGGTGAGGTTCTGCGAAGTTGCGCGCCCGGACTTCTGCCGGGCATGTGCAGTCGGGAGGTGGGGGCCGCCTCCCCGCGAACTGCAAGGTGGCGCCGAGCCCGTGGCGAGACTCTAGTGGGCCGGCAGGTGGCAGGAGGGAACCTTGTTTGAGAGGAACTGGGCAAAGAGGCGGGCGGAAGGCCTGGAGGGTGCCAACGAACGAGCTAGCCACAGGTTAGAGTGCTTGGGCAGCTAGCATAGGTGCCCATGGGGTCGGACCCTTCCCCAACTTTTCCAGGTTGTTCCTGATGTAAACACAGCCCCGGAGCAGCTCAAAACGACTGCAGAATTGCAAATATCCAGGGGAATAAGGATCTGTACATAAGTGCTAATGATCCAGCCTCCCCTGGCATTTTCCAAGGATGGTAACCTCACGCAGTTCTTATTCACGATCTATTACAGTGACCGTCATTAGAGAAGTTTCAAAAAAAAAACCAAAAAACAAAAAAACATGCAGTCTGAATTGGCTAATTACCTCATGGCAAAATAAGCATCTTCCTTAAGAAGGACCCACACCGTGGTGGTAGTAGTTTGGGAGTCTGCCGAGCCATTCCAGGGCTGCCATGAGCACTAGCTGAGGACTCTGCTGGTAGACAGATTGGAGCTAAGGGCATCAGAAAAGGGGAGACTTTCCTATCAGTCATTCCTCACTACCGCTTCTTTGGTCCTGGGGGGCTGTTCAGGGTGGTCAGCTATCATGGAATCCTCCCTGGTGCCCCTTAACAACTATTCAACTATTTCTTAGGTAGGTTTCTAACAAAGGTAATTCCTTCCACAATACTGGAGTGCCTAGCACATGCCAAGCTTTGTTCTAGGTGCTGAAGGTAGAGTGGTGAACAAAATAAAGTCTTACAACAAGGGAAGGATAGTTTGGATTGGTCAGCTGTTAATTGAATATTGACTCAGAATTCCTCCTGACCAGCCAATATTGCTTGACCAGCTTGAGTTCTACATGAGAGAATGATTGGATCAGCTGGAGCTTCAGGGCTAGGGGGTGGCCAGATATCACTAGGTCGTGTTGCTGAATTCCACAAAGGCTGAGACTTGGAGTAAAATTCAGTACCACTCTTTCTTGACTCTGGAAAACCAAATGAACCCTGTGTGTCCAGGAGGGGCTCCCTGCAGTGGCACTCTTGAGTTCCATCTAGAACCTAATTGCTGCTTTTAGGGCATGTGTCTTCAGTCTTGCCCTCCTTGTTGAATATGGAGTGTCCCATTTGTCAGAGTGACAAATCCAAAGGTGATGCAACTCAGAGCAAAACCTTCTTCCTGGAATCCATGGAAGTGTCAGCAAGGTTGTTTCACTTGAGACATGTGTCTTGGGTTGGGTTCTTTTCTCCTTGAATCATTAGGGGAGAAACTTAAGAGTCCCTAGCTCTTGGTAGTCTGCCAGGTATACCCTCCTGGAGCTTCTTCCTGATAGCTAAACAGTCAGTAGTGCACCCACAGCTGTTCATCACCATGGTGAAATTTATCCTCATATTCTCAGTACTACATCTGCATTAAAGCTGCCATGCGCAGAATTCAGACAGCAGCAAGAGTCCAGTACCCACTTTCAGTGTATTGAGGTTTACATTTCTGCCTCTTGTCTATGTCCATCTTACATCTTGTGCTCTGTGTATTAGGTTGTAGCATTAAAATACTGATTGGTCTAATAAAGTGGGATTGATTTCTCAAACTCCACAGAAGGACAAAAATCTGTGTTTCCGTTTGTGCCCTACTCTAACACTTTCCAGGGAAATGGAAAGGACTTATCACAGGTGCTCTCATGTCTCTAGTCATCATTGGATGTTACTGTGGGACACTGGAAGGGGTGTTAGGAACTATATATTTCAAATCCTGATCTCTGTCTTGCAGCCCTGACTAGCAGGGCACGTTATTAAAGGGTCTGCCCACATTGGCCCACCTGCTTTATGTCTTCCAATTAGCACAACCCCGCTGACAGTGTGTGGAAGAGAAACACATCATTCAAGCCGATTTCAGGACACATTGGGGAAAAAAATCAGGAATATGTGGGTGCTGGTAAATGCCCTTTCAGTGGAAACTAATGCCAGCTGTCAGCAGCACGGCGGATTATGATTCTTCAGTGTACATAAGAAAGGACTTCATTTTTCAGATGGAGTGCTTTACGCCTATAATGGTGATGGCAGCTCAGAGCTGATTCACTAATATAGATACACTGAGATTGCCTGCATTATTAAAAGTGTGCATTACATAATACATATTTTTGGACTAGATTCTGCATTAGCAATGCACTTTCCTTGCAAGATGCATTTTAATCAGCAAACTAACATTTAACAAAACTGCATTTTCAAGTCTCAGTCCTATTTAGTTACAGATACGTTTTGGTGTACGTTCAACACAGGCTCCAGGAGGAAGGAGCAGGACCGCACTGAAATACTGTTTCATCTCGCACTTAGTGCCGAGGTCGAGCAAATGGAGCTGAGCAGAAGATGCTCTTTAAAATGCATTACGTGCATGACTTTAAAAAGTGCTCGCTGCAGAGTGAATTTCAAAAAGGAGCAAGTGGGTGATGAACGACCTCGGTTGTTACCAGGCTAAGGAACAAGGGGCTCTCTCTGTCTGCCGGTAAATAAAGTGTGGACATATATCACCTCCCAGACTCTGCCGGAGGGAGGCTCTGAAACCAGTCTGACAGGAAAGCGTGATGCCCAGCTCGTTACAGTACCATACAAGAAGGTTCTTATTTGGGTGGATTTTGAAGAATATTGTCTTCAGCCCTTTAAGACATTGTCACATGGAAGAGGCTTTAGGATTTATTTTATGTGGTTCCAGAAGGCAAAATTAAAACCTAAGGGTGGTAGTTATAGTAGACGGTTATTCAGCTCAGCCTGAGGAAGCATATTCCAACAGTTAGGACCACTGGAATAGAATGGGCTGTCGGGGTTGTTGGCTCATGGTCAGAAGCAATGTGAAATCAAAAAATAGGTGACCACATGTTAGAGTTGTCCACAGTGCTCATGAGTGAATGGGGCTAGAAGTTGATGCCCACCAAAGTCTCTTCATGCCTTCTAATTGCAGTGAAGGCCTCTGGGCTGAGGGAGAGGGGCTTGGGGCACAGTCTTCCCACTCTGCTTCTATTTGGAAGCATTGAAAGTGGAAGTGACTAAGTGACTGTGTTTGGGTGACAGTTTCAAGACACGGGCAAACAGGTGTGTGTGGATGTACCCAGCAGCCTGCCTACCCAAGGCAGGGCTCAGAGGCTTTCTGCTCCACAACTCATTTGTTGAAGCAAAGAAATTCATCAAGTCCATCTATTAATTACACTGGTCCTCTTTGCCTTTCCTCCTGGAGCTGTCTCGGAAATTACAAATGAAATTGGCTGTTTAGCAATCATGAATTGAGTCACTTCTATGACCAAGACACTATTCCGGGCATCGTGGGGAGATTGAAGTAATTGAGGATGAGCAATTTCTGCCGTCCAGCAATCCAACACATCGATGCATATTGATGCGAAGTGCCCCCAAATATTAAAACCAGCCAGACTGCCAACAGGTGTCGAATAATAAACTCCACACCAGACAGTTGGATGGGGGAGGGAAGTTGAGTCACTGATTAGAACGAGAGATGCAATTCATCTGGTGATTATCTGAAAGACGTGGATTTTTACCTGGTCTGTTTTTGAGGTTTTCTTTTGATGTTTTAAAGCCCAGGAGAGGACTGCTTTCAGACCACCTGTTCCTACCTGTGTGCCTACTTTGTGCAAAGCCGAGTGCAGGTCTCTGGGGGAGACAGAGATGAGTCACATGAGTTCTCAGGAGGCTTCAGGCTATTGTCATGGTCCCACAGACATCAATACATTTTCCAAGATGAAACTCAAGGTAATGGATTGGTTCTGCTCTTGCCTAGTGAGTGGTTATAATCATTCTTGAACATATTTTTTGGGACAACCATTGGAAAGGACCATTTTTGGAGATGGAGAGCTTTTCAAACTTTCCTTTGGATAAAAATGAATTCAGGAGTTTGAAGTGCTCCCCACCCCTCACTGGGGCAATCAGCCAGAAAGGCTCAACCCCACTGAGAATTTGGCATCGACCCCTCCTGCCTGTTCCCCAAAGAGGACTGGGTACAATACAAAAGCATTTGGCTCATTCCTCTAGGGTGCTATTTTGCTGTTATTCAGACTGCACTGATACCAATTTGCTCTCACCAGTAGAAATGGTGAAAATGCCAAGCTCCTGATTTTGTGATTCTGGGGGAATGTCATCTAGAGCTAAAAGCAAACAATAGGGGGAAATCATCATCATTTTGACAGGGCTGAGTTCTGTCCAGGCCATTGTTGGGATTACAATACTGTATTTGTGCCATTCGTTTTTAAAGGGCGATAGGATCGGACGGAACCATATTCCTGTGTACAGAGATTGTTAGGAGTTGTCTTCTCAGGAGCCGCCTCACTTCCCTTCCCTTGGTGCTCTGTTGGGGTTCTCCCACTCATAGAGAGTGTGTCTCCCTCCCTCCTCCTGCCATGGGAAGAGCAATTTCTAGACTCCTGCTGCAATAGGAAGTGTCTAGAAGTCCCCTTACTCAGGCCAAGCGTGACTTGGGGTACAAGTCCTTGGACATGCTGCCCTCCCTTTTCTGTTCTTTGGCCCTAGAACATAGCTTTCTTGTCATCCCTGGTGCAGCCTTTGGACTCTGCACTGGCATTGCTTTGTCCTGGGTTCTGTCTGTCTGCCCAGCCCCACCTTACACTTGGTTTGTCTGGTTCTTTCTCATGACCAGCTGAGACATCAGCATCTTGATATGCCCTAACCCAGGTTATTCTGGCCTCAGCTGTCCACTGTCCTGCACACCAGCCTCTGCCTGGAGCTGGTGGGCTGTGGGTGAAAACACTGCTGATTGCAAAGAACCACTCAATGTCAAGAATGTCCTCGTTCATAGATTTTTCTTTTGTCTAGCTCTCCTGGACATCCTGCCTGCCCCCAGCCCTGACAGAGAGCCTCAAAGTTGTTTTCATCTCTGCTGAGGAGCTGACTCACCCCTTCAGATGTGGGGAGGGAGGGAGCGAGCGAGCTAGCGAGCGAGTGAGCGTGGAGCCCAGAGGGGAGAAACCCTTAGTAGTGTCACGGTTCAGGCACATGCTCATAGAAATCCTTTCAGCTCAAGCTCTTCAAAATATGATTAGACCAATTTTACATGTCTAGTCACTGAGGCTTCAGTAGATTGGGACTATTTCTATATGTGCAAAGTGAAGTGGAGAATTGAGACAATTATCTTCAGGCAGATGAAATCTGGGCCCTGTAATCAGTCCACCCTGATAACTGGGGGGAAATTCACTGTAGCATTGCTGCGTGTTAAAGAGAATTCTAAGATATCTGTTTGTTATTTTTGCTTGGCATTGTTTTTCCAAAAGACAATCCAGTGAAACTCTGATCTTCCCTGTGTGGATGTTGTGGGGTGTGGCTCATGTAGGTCTCGGAACACTGTCAACCAGTCAGGCGTGTGGGAGATTGGTCTGGATGGGTTTGTAATCTCATCGGTTCCCTAGCAGAGTGTATTCCAGCTGATCTGTCCTTTGTTTCCTTCCAGGGGACACTTGGTTTCCATTTCCGTCTTTTCTTTCCATACCTTGTATCCTTATGTATTGAGTATCTTGAAGTATTGGGTTGGATGATCTACAAGGTCACCTCCAGTACTAAGATGATATGATTCCTGATAGGGCCCATGCTTGACACATATTGTACATGATGAAACTAGGAGAATTAAACGTCAGGGCCTCGCAAAATCAGAAATGAGACTGCATTGTGGACTGGTGATGACTTAGGATCCTCCCTCCCCTATCCATTGCTAAAAAAATAATCATAGGGCCATTTCTTTTGTTAAGCTGTGGTCAGTGGCTGGCTCTTTGAGCTATGGCTGGGCTATGCTTTTGTTTTCCTAGACTTTGACTCCCTCCCCTACAAAGGAAGTGAATCCTTTCTCTCTGTTTCTCTCTCTCATCTACTTTCTAAATAAATTATATTTTCTAGTCTAAAAAAAATTATCATAAGTTGGGAGTCTTTCCCTCCATTGGCCTAGAAACTCCCCCATGAAGCAACTATCACTTCCTCCCAGTCCTCACCCCCCAGGAGGAAGGAGGAGCAAGAGAAGACTTCAATCTTCCAAATCGCGGAGACCTGATTTTTGAGGTGAGTGAGGACTTCTAATCACATGTTGGCCCTGAGCAGAGATCTGTGTTTTTAGGAAGCCAACAGCCCAGCCAGAAGTCTCGGGGTGCCTGCTGGGTGACTGGGCACCAGCTGGAGATTTCACCAGGGACCAAAAAAGCAGGGACAGGAGATGCAGCTGCCAGTGCCGTCCCTACTCACTTTCACATGCTCACACTCATGAGAGAACAACGGGAATGTAATTAACTGCCTGAATGTGCTTTGACTATGAGCACTTTAACAGTGAGGTGGTGTGGGACTTGAGATGACCCTTGGAAAGTACATAGGATTTAGGAAGGCTTGTTTACCCCATCAAGACATTGTTATCTTGTCCCTTTGAAAACTTCTGATCTTGCTCAATTAGAAACAAAAACTTCCTGTCCACAATTGAGATAAGGCAGTTTTACAAGACTCCCTTCTGTCCTCAGAGTATTGTGGATTGTGGTTTTCCTCGCTTGCATCTTCATTCCTGCCCAGTTTGTTAGATGACTGGCCTGCAGCCTTAGCAATCACTGTTTTAGACTATATTTTAAGGTATGTGGGGCAAATGCCTTCTTACTGCATCTTATCTCAGCATTCTTGGATGTTTTGCCCATTTCTTTTTCTTTTTTTCTTTTTTTTGAGTTGGAGTCTCACTCTGTTGTCCAGGCTGGAGTGCAGTAGCAACTCACAGCCACCACAGCCTCAATCTGCTGGGCTCAGGTGATCCTTCCACTTCAGCCCTCCAAGTAGCTGGAACTACAGGCACATGCCACCATGCCCAGCTACATTTATTTTTCTGTATGAATTTAAGAACCATTTTTATCAAGTTCTGTAATGACCTTGATGATAGTTTGGTTGGAATTGCATTCAATTTATAAATTAATTTGGGAAATATTGTCATTTTTTCTGCATTTACTCTAAAGCTAGAGTATATTCTCTTCATTTATTCAAGTCTCTACTTATTAAGGATTTGTGTTTTCTTTATATAATTTTAATATGTCATATAAAGTTTGATATGTGACTCTATCATGTATTTCCCAAGTATTTGATACTTTTGTTACATTGTGAATGGGCTCTTTTTTTAAAATGATATTTTCAGGCTGTGTATTATAGGAATTATATTGATTTACACTTTTCTCATCTTCTGGTACTTTTAGAATTAAACGGTTTAGGAGACACCAGCAACCTGCTCAAGCAAACACTCAGCGAAGGTTTCTGGAAGATTTGGTAGATGAGATTCTTTTATGGGGGAGAGAGTTGAACTAAGTCAGTGGTTCCCAAATGTCAGTCTGCAGTGAAATGAGAAAAATAATGATGATGTGGGTTTTTCATCAAGACGAATTTATTTAGGGAAGGGACTGTTCTTAATTTTGAGACTGTATAAACCTCTTGCCTTTTAGTATTTCTGGTGTCATTTCTTTTTAGAAGCTTTCTTGTTTTGTTTTAAAATCTTAGAGGTTTTTAAAATAAATAAGTCAATGAGTGACAGAGTTCGACTCCTACTCAAAAATAAAATAAACAAGTCAGAAGTGTTGGCAATAAACAAATAAATAAAATTGTTGAGTCCCTCCCCAAATTTAGGAAGTTTAAAAAAATTTTTATTCGTATTTAGTTTCCTGAATTTCAGTTAATTTTCTAAAGTAACTTGATCAAAGTGGCTTTACTTAGCAGATTTTTTTTTTAAAAGTTGGTAACCTTATGTCAGCACCACACTACACATTTCTTTTGCTACATTAGCATTGTCAAAAATGTCAACATCTAGAAACCCCCATTCAGCATCCTCTTGGCCATTACAGTTTTGATATTTGCTAAGTTTGGGCTTTTTAAAAACTTTTAAATGGTTTTTAGTTTATTCTTTTGGGTTTTTCTTTTTTAATCATATCATTTAAGTAGATTGATATTTTGATTAGTTTCATTTTTCTCTAATTTCTTCATCCTTTGTGCCTTGCTGTGTTCTCTGAAAGTATGTAACAGAAGAATCTTTACTGCTTGACTAAATGAGAGGGATGGAATGGGGGCATCCTCATTTTATTTGTTTCTAAAGGAATTTTCTTTAATGTCTTTTCTCTGACAGTATTTATGTCAGCTTTGAAAAGAAACAAGATGGTAGTCTGTGATAGGGACTCAATAGAAAGGCTAGAATTGAGATGCCAGAAGACAGATTTGGGACCAGACAGGCCTGCATATAAATATTGTTCCCGTTTCCTAGCTGACCAGTGACTTTACCTGTGGCAATTATGGTGGTGGTGGTGGTGGTGGTGATAGTGATGATGGTAGTATTGGTGGTGGTGGTGGTGGTGGTGGTGATAGTGATGATGGTAGTATTGGTGGTGATGGTGGTGCTAGTGATGATGGTGGTGGTGGTGGTGGTGGTGACGACGATGGTGTTGATGGTGATGGTTGTGGTGTGGGTAGTGATGGTGATGATAGTAAAGGCTGAGCGACAAGAGAGTAAGGGGGAGGATTTAGAAGAATGCAGCCATGCAGAGAGAACGTGAAATAAAGTTGGAGTTGGCAATCAAGTTGGATTTTGTTTATTTGAATTTCAGTTTTCTTTTAGTGGCTTCTTGATGCCATAAGAGTTTGATCTCCAAAAACATACCTAGTCCCCTCTAGGCCCTCTTCTCTGCTAGGCCCCAGGAATATGGTGGTGAACTACAGCAGACCCAATGCATGCAGAGGGTATCTGGAAATATTGAGTCTTCACACTAAGGAGGGTCTCATTACAAACTAAGATCATGGGGGAAAGGGACGTGTTTTTTTCAGAGTGTACAGAGGAGGAAGCTGCCCTGGATTTGGGCATGTCCGGAAATACTTTCCTGAGAAAGTGATGTGTGCACACTTGAGCCAAGAACTTGAAGAGGAGTAGTGTATTCACTAGCCCTCTGGTGGAAAGGAGCTGAGTGTGTTAGGGCAGCTAACAGGAAGTCAGTGGCCTCGAGAACAGAGGGAGATGTATCTGAAGGTGCAGGCAGTGGCTACCAAAGGGCTCCTGAGCCCAGCAGGTTGAACTGCAGTCTTTCTGTGGTCGTGAATAACCTTAAAACAACGGGAAGCCCTTGTCCTGAAGGCCAGAGGCACCAAATCAAGTTGTCTGTTTCAAAGATCTCTCTGGCCACAGGGTGGGGGATGGAAATTGAGAGGAAGCTAGAGTTGATGGTAGCTAGGTTTAGGGAGTTGGTTGGTTCTAGAAATACATAAAACAGGGGGTGGTGACAGTGGCTTAGTGAGTTCTTCAGGAGTTTGACTAACAAGGCTTAGTGATAGCATGGATGTGAAGGATTGGCATGTCAGGGTGATGCCCAGGTGAACTAAAGGAAAGCCTGTGCTTCCCCGAGCTGGCGAAGAGGGGAGCAAGGCCCATGTATGGGGTGGCGGGAGGCCATGAGTTCTTCCCTTGACTGGTTGAGTGGGAAAAGTGCCTTTGGAACACACACGAGAAGGTACCCAGCAGGCAAGAAAGTGTTTCAGGCCTAGAGCTCAGGGCAAAGGCTGTTACAGAAGCAGAACAGGTCTAGTGCTAAGCAGAGGGTGCCGGAGTAACAACCTGAATTGAGTTTCCAACCAAAGTCGTGCAGACAGGAGTCATCCTAGAGCTGGAAGGGACTGGAGAGATCCAATCTTAGTCCCTTTATTTTACAAGTAAGGAAACAGGCTCAGAGAAGGATGTGGAACCTGGTAGTTAGTGGCAAAACCATCTCTTTGAGTTTTTCCTGGTCCTAGTTCTGCCCCTGAATTTTTCACTACCCCAAGTAGAGAATCTTCATGTGAGGTGGAGCGGGAGCCAAGGGCTCAGATATCAACCCCCCCGATATCAGATCTATTTTTTGTCAGCAACCAAATGGACAGTTCACAGCTTCACATTCTTTTCATGATCGCTTTAGAACTGACATTCTGCCGGCTCCTTATTAAAGAAAGAGCAAAGCAAGAGCTGGCTAGAAGTGGTTTGGAAGCTAGAAATAGAACTATACCATGCCTTTAATAATGAAGCCTGGCAGAGTCTACATGGCAGCCGGGAAGGACTTATCCAAGGTTAAAGCTAATATGATTTGGTGACACACTCTTTTTCTGTTGGTTATTCAGAAATTCAGCCAACTCCAAATCACCAGTTATTACTTAAAACTGGCCCCCCAAAATATGGCAATTCAGGCACAAAAAAGGAAAGTCTGTTCTTCCCAAGACCTTTTTTCAAGATACCTACACTATGAAACTGATGACACATCAGCAGCCTCTGCCGGCCATGACTTTATAACTTTTAAATTTAATTGCACATGCAATTATATGTATTACATGTGTTACCTATTAATTTGAAAATATTAAGTAGAGCTAAGGCTAAATCTGCTGTGATGATCCTCTACCAACCAGTTTCCAGACCCCATCTCTCAAACCCCCTAGGGGCTAGCAACTATACCAATTACAAGCTTCCATAGAGGATGTCTTTTAAAAAGCACAATAGAGGCTGTGTCACTGTATGGCCTTTTCACTCAACTGCATATCTAGGAGACCCTTCCCTGTTGGTTCCCATAACATCTGCTATGTTCTGTTTAATCGTCGCCACATCACCTGTGGTCTGAATGAAGACAGTTGACAGTCAGTGCCCTAGCTAAATGTGTTTTGCCTCCTACTCCGTCCCTTTTAGAAACTGCTCTGCATACTGTGTCCTGGTACACACCTTTGTGCACACATTGCAAGTGCTTCTCTGGGGTTGATATCAAACAGTGCACTTGCTGGTTGCAGGTCAGCACAGAACTTTGGCTAAGTTGCCCTTCTCTACAAGGCCACCAGTCTGTACTTACCAGCGATACATGGGTATCCATTCCCCTTCCCCTCTTGACTCCACCCTCTCCTTGGGGCTGCAGCAGCAGGGGTGCCTCTAGCATGCCTAGACTTTCCATGAGAGGGAGAGAGGGCTCGGGGCTGTTTCCTTCTCTGCTTGTGCTGCTGGTCTCAGAGTCCCATGACCTCGGTGTCATCACTCTTTTCTCTAACCTGTCAAGAGAGGAAGTTGAACTTCTGTGAAATATATCTCCTGAAATTTGCCACAGAGAGCGTGAGGGAAAACCTGACGGAAAGATATTAGAAAAGAGAGGCCGAGTGTATTGCAAGCGCCATGTCCAGTTCTTCTTGTTCTTCATGAAGGTGACTGTACTGTTTTAGAAATGACATAGTTCAGACTGCTCTTGGTGGTAGCACTGGAGAGCTCATAATGGTGCTCTGATTATAGAGCATGTGTTTCTCCCCCCATCATCTGGTAATTCTCAACCCAAATAGGAGACCCCCTTTTCTAATCCTGGATCTAGACAGTTTAAGTTGGGAGTGGCCTCAATATCTCAAATGCTCTCCAGCCTTTGAAATCCAGGTCCCTGTGTCCATCAGCCCCCACCCTACTCATTGCAGGCATACATGAGGTTGTCATGGTGTGTGACTAGGGTTACCATACCATTTGTCATCCAGCCTAGACTTTTTTTAGCATGAAAGGCTAACTGGGGGAATGTAGGATGATAGGGGCAGAGCAGGCTGGGTGGGCCCCCTGGCTCTTCCCTTGTGGTAGCATCGGTATTGTTAGTAGTCATATGCTTACAACACTACAATTAAACTTACAAAGTCAATCACATAATGATAAAAATAATCAGTATTGATGGTATTACTACTTGAGCTTTTTTTTTTTTTTTTTTTTGAGTTAGAGTCTCACTCTGTTGCCCAGACTGGAGTGCAGTGGCCACTCCCGGCCACCGCAGCCTCGACCTACTGGGCTCAGGCAATCCTTCCGCCTCAGTCTTCCAAGTAGCTGGAACTACAGGCGCGTGCTACCACGCCTGGTTAGTTTTTTTTTTATTTATTGTAGAGATGAGGTCTCACTAAGTTGCCCAGGCGGGTTTCAAACCCACAGGCTCGGGCAATTCACTCATCTCGTCCTCCCTAGGCGCGGGATTACAGGCTGAGCCACCGAGCCTGGCTGAACATGTTTAAAAAAGAAGCCACTTCCCGTCTCTCTCTCTGTTTTAGAGATAGACTGCAGTGTGATGAGATACAGTTCTCCTGTGAGAGCACTTGTCAGCTGGGTGAACCATCTGCATGAACAGTGACGTTTGAGCACTTTTTTCTGAAGTCATCATCTAAAGTTAAGGGAAAGAGCATGCCTAGGAGGAAGAAAATGAGCACGTGCTCAGAGACTTTTCTGGGGACTGCAGATCAGGAGATACAGTCTGGGGACCAGCAGGTGTTGACTGGGACTTTATTCAGTAACAGCATGAGAGGACTCTGGGCTCCCCTGTGCCTCTCACCTGTGCTGGGTGCTCAGTGCAGGCTTCAGCGGAGCTGGAGCTGGAACACCCACATCTCTGGGCCTGGAGCAGGGCAGGAGTCAGTCCAGATTGGGGGTGCTGACCTAGGGGCATGGAGTGGCCATTTGTAGGTAGACGTAGTCAAAACCATCTGAGAGCAAAAGTACCTTAGAAATGATTTTTAAAAATGTGCAGTCCTTTAGAAACATCGAAGTCACTTTTGCTCGAACCTCAGTCCTTTTCATCCCACTTTCACAATCTTTGCCGTATCCCTATATTGTACACTCAGTACTTTTCTGTAGATCAACTTTCTTTATGTAAATAAATTTATTTTCTGGGCACAGTGGCTCATGCCTATAATCCCAGCAGTTTGGGAGGCCAAAGTGAGAGGACTGCCTGACCTTACAAGTTCAAGACTGGCCTGGGCAACTTGGTGAGACCTCATCTCTACAATAAATCAAGAAATTAGCTGGGCGTGGTGGTGCATGCTTGTATTTCCAACTACTTGGAAGGCTGAGGCGGATAGAGTGAGACTCCAACTCAAATAAATAAATAAACAAGTAAATTTGTTTTTAAAGGAAAATGATATCACTGCTATGAAAAGATTACCAATATTACTTGGTTTTTGGTTAACGGTTTTTAAAATGCACATGAAAATAAATGCATAGCTCTTAGCATGCAGCGTTCACCTGGCCCCTCAGGCAGCGGCTTGAGCATGACCTTGAACTAGACCCCTCCACTCAGTCTGCGGACCTGACAAATGCTCGTCTGGACCCTAGAGCAGATGAGTTGGAAGGTGGTCTTGTGGAGTGGCAGAAAGATTTCCCACCAACGGGGTAATCTAGATTTTGAACCCAGTATGTAGAAGGATCTGTTTAGCTGAGGCGTGATAGGAAGAGTTCTGGTTCCAAGCAGCTGAAGCCTGTTGCATTTCAACAGGACTAGGTGACTTGGGGCATGTTTTCCTCCCGTGACATTTGTCTTCTGATAATAAGCCGACAGACATGGTTGTCTTCATCTGCCTTCACCATGACATTTGCTGTCCCCTTGCATGTTTGTGTGTGAGATACAGCCTTGGAACAGTCTTAGCAGCTGAAGCTTTGGCCCGCCCTTGGCTTACAGAGCTACCCACACCAGCGGGCATGAGTGTGGGCACTTTCACTTCCTGCTGGCATGTCCTGAAGCCACATTTCAACCAGAAGGCACTTAGCAGCTCACCCAGCTCACCTTGCTGCTCTCGGCTTTTTGGAGGTGTGGGTGGGGGTCACAGTTTCCTTCTCTTGTGTGCTCTCTTCTTTGTGGGATGCCAGAAAAGAGCCTGTGCTTGCAAGTACTTCTTTGTACATGCGTAATGACACTCTTCATGAAGTTCAAAAGCAAGCAAAACTCAGCTGGTATGGATATGAAAACACTCGAATGCCACAGTGAGGGTGTGATAACCTTGGCTTCTGGATCTGGTGGGGGACTGCCAGCAGTAGGGAGGAGGACATTTCAGTTGGTGAGGTTCCTGACCCCTCTTTCTTGGAGTGGGCTGGAAAGTCACCAGGGTTGATACGTTAAATTTTTAAAGTGTATATTCATACTGTCTTGATGGTTCCCCAGCTTGGGACACCAACACCAACCCAGGGCATGTGTGGACCTGTTGTGCTATGATGGCAAGATGTGGCTGTCAGGCTGAACCATTGCTGACCAGTGTCATGGGACTTTGACGGCCTTTCTTCTCTTTATACAAAATTAGTAAGTGCCCAGAAGAGTTCTTACTTAGCATGTACTAGGCTCTCAGTAAACATTCACCGAACATTTTTCTCACATGCATATTTTAAACTCATGGGAGTTCTCCAGCACACCGGGCAGGGGTGAGGCCATGCACCCTGGAGTGCAGCTGCAGTGCCTGAGTCTGTGCTGCTTGCGCTCCTCGGTCATCCCCACCTTTCCTTCTGGAACCTTTTAAAGTAAATCCCAGACATCACAGAGTCTCATCCTGGCAGTTTTGGATGATAGAGTGAGTTTCCCTGTTCTGGACTGTGGCTTGCTCTTTCCTAGTTCTTCTGGAATATGTTGAAACCACTCTCCTCCTCCCCAAAGAGATCAGGTCAAAAAAGTGAACCCTGTTTTCACCTTCCCTTTCCCATGAAGTATGTCACCATTTATTGGGTGTGTGCGCAGCTGCACCTTTGTGCTGGGCCCTGGAGTCACTGACAGAAGAGAAGAAGTCGGTGACCTGAGACCTCCACACAAGTGCAGGCTGACGCCATGGTGAAGGGCATGGACTCTTGCTTCTGGGAGCCCCAGGAGTTTCCTATAGCCATCATCCATCTTTTGGGTCCTCTTTCAAGACTTCCAAGTCAATCATGGTCATTTCCCTCATTGCCAAGGTAGCATGGACACATTTTTGGCAGATGGGAGCTCTGACCCTTCTGAGGGAAGTGTGTTGGGGATATGCAGGCCACATCCATGTGATGGCAGTTGTCACCAGCCGTATGGAAAGATTTGGCCCCGGCCAGCTGCTGGGCCTTTTGCACTATATTAATAGCAAGGCCATGGGACCCACGGGGGTCAGGAACCGGGAGAGGAGGACGACAGCTGTGGAGGACACCACACCACGCTCCAGGCATGTGCTCCCATCATGGGCACGCAGACAGCACCTTGCCTTGCCGCTCCCAAGCCTCCCAGCCCTGGCCTTCTCCTTGTAGGGGCAGGAATGGACTTGCGCTGACGATTCACTTGACAGAGGAGCCAAATTGAGATTGGCATGATAGGAGTCGAGGGTTCGACTGGCCCTGTGTTCTGGGTCAACTTACGCTTTTACTGGAAGCAAGGCGTTGGGGGCTAAGTGAGGCAGTGGTATTTAAACAGCTGAGGGCATTGGGTTCTATATGCCAGGACTGGACAGATATTTTTAAGTCACAAGTCAAATGGAAGCTCGGCTGGCAGAAGGATAGAGGGGCGGGGGGTTTGAGGGAGCTGCACAGCCATGGCTAGATATGGTCAGGAGAGTCAGGCAGGATTAGGGCCTGGGAGGAAGCCCGGCCTGTGAAGTGCCTGTGAAGAGGTAGCGGGAAGGGCCTATGAGTAAGCGGTAGGCGCCAGGGGTGGTGGCGGACAAGAGAGCAGGTGCTGGGCCAGGGGCGGACACGACTGTGTGACCGTGCCAAGGATGAGGCCGGAGGGGAGGTCAGAGCTGAGCCCCCAGGCCAGAGAAATGGGGAGGTGGTGGGGGACAGAGCCTGTGGTTCAGGATGCTGTTCTGCAAGAAGTGAGCACCAGCCTCAGCACCCCACTTTCCACCCCGGGCCTTGGGTGACTTATTTATCAGCCAAGGTAGTTTCCTTATGTTGGCGAAGGAAACGGCTGAGGATTAAGTAAGATAAGCAGTGCCTGACACTGAGGGAGTCTAAATGCTCGCTGCTCTTCTTGGTAGCAAAAATTAATTTGTGCGTGGCCGCCATTGTGGAATGGAGTTGGAAACCACCCTCCAGGCCTCATTCCACCAGACACAGGGAATGTTTCAACCATATGAAGCTTTTTTTAAATGGCAATGACGGTGACTGCCAGCAGTTAGATATTAGGAGATTTTACAAAAACCTTTGGCTCTTTGATTTCTCTCGGCTTAGTGGAGCCTCCAGTTTTCTGGGGCTGCTGTTGGCCTGTCCAAAGGCAGCCATAACTGGGGGGCGACTGCCCCCTGTCGTCGAGCATCCTGCGCCTGCGCCACCTGGGCCCGTCACTCATCTTGAGCGGGCCTGGCCTCTGTAGGCATTTGCACTTGCTCTCCCTGCAGTGAAGTGGAGCTATTATTATCTTAGAAGGAACACAGGTCATCAGAATTAGGCAGGGACCCAGCAACTGAGTTGCTGGCCGAGGCCTCCTTGACTTTGCTGTGACATTGGTCTGGGAGACCTGGGCTCATGGATGAACATTGAGTGGCGAGGCCTGGGGAGGAAAAGGCAGGGAAAGGGGGCGACCGACTTCTGCTGGAACCAGGGCTGGGCCCACGGAGCCAGTGTTGCTGCCTGTTTTCTCTTCGTGGGCCCCTTAGTAACCTGAACAGCAACACAACAGGGCTAGGGCAGTTACCATGGTAACTTAACATCTGTGCATCCCTCGGTCTCCCTCAGCCTTGGCTGGGTGGGGACTGACTTAGGGAGGCCGGGGTGGGTCTGGAAATTGGGCCTTGCTTTTCAACAACAAGGGAAAGAAGGGAGGTGGGTGGGGGGGGCACTTTCTCTTGGGACTCTTGGTTGGGTGTCAGGCGGCCCCTGAGTTAATCCCTACTTGTATTCAGAGTTTCCTCCTTTTCCTTGATGGTGCAGAGTTCTCTCTTGCTTGTCCAGGCCTCTGGGGGAGAAGCCGTGGAAGTTGTGGCCACAACTGGGCCTTAACTGCTTCAGGGATGTCTCGGTGAAGGCTCAGGAGATCTACTCGTCTTTGAAACCGTGAGTCTTCTCCTGCAGGCTTCACAGAGATGCCATGTTCACTGTTTATACAACCAGCCCCACGCTCGGTCTTCTTGGCACGGAGAAGCCCTTCCTTTACTGATTTGTGTGCTCACAATGTGCCTACTATGTTCTAGGCATTGAGGGAAGGCATTAATTTATTTCATCTGCACAGCAACCTTTGGGGAAACTGAGCCATACAGAGATCTGGTAACTTGCCCAAGGCCACACAGCAGGACAGTGTTGGAGCCTGGACTCTATCGCACTCTGGTGCGTGGTCGGGCCCCAGAGCCTGCCTTCCACACAGCTGCCCTCTGGAACTGCTCAGAGGGTGACGGGGCTCACGGAAGGGGTCCTAGGTGCTGCTCTGGTGAGTCAGGAGCTCACCGTGAAGCCAGCTGGGGAAGGAACACATGGGGTGGGGGCTAGCTGGTAGAAAGGCCCTGGGGTTGGGGGAGCTGCAGGGAAGCCAGAAGCCAGCCCCACGGCAGGAAGTGAGTGGGGGCAGGGAGGATGATAGGCGCTCAGGGCTCCAGGTGGGGTTGGCGGGGCCTAAAGTCCTCTCTGGCAGAAGAACCACAGGGAGAGCAGTGGGCCAGGTGAGGTCTGCTGGCTGGCAGCAGTAATGGTGCATTTGGGAAGCAAGAAGGCCAGCTGGTGGATGTGCCAGGGGAGGCTCCAGGGGTCTTGGACCTCTGGGGCTGAGCTGCCCCACGTTGGGTGGCTGGGAAGTGGTTCCAGTTTGGAGGGCCTTTTTTCTCTGAGGCCTCTTCCTCGGCTTTGTAGAGAAGCGTCTCTGGTACTTCTGGAACCTTCCTTGACTCTTTGGGGCTCAGCCTGTAGTCAGAGCTGGTTCCTTACAGCCTGGAGAACAGACATGGGCTCAGAGTGAAGCAGCCTTGGAGAGCTTCCTGGGCGGGGAGAGGACTACAGCGCACCAAGCAGCCCAGAGCAGGGGCCTGCTGTGGACAGCAGTGCACACTTCTGAGGGTTCAGCATATCTTCACCTTGACAACTCCGCGAGTAGGCGGGGCCTCGTGGGTTTTCCCATTTTGTGTTTTGATAAGTGAAGAAATTGAGCCTTGAGAGTGGTCAGTGCTTAAGGCCACATCTCCAGTCCCATGACAAAGATGGCAGGCCACTGGGTGTCACCAGGGCAGGGGTGGTGGTGGCTGGTATTTACCATGGAGACACCATGCAGGTTGTCCTTGCCATTCCTGGGGCTCCTGCTGAAGCTGCCTCTGACTTTGGGTGGTTGATCTCCTGGGGACTGCAGGGGGGGCACTAATGCCCACTCCCCTCACCACTAGATGGCGCAGCTGCTGTGATGAGCTGACAGAGCTGCTGTGCGCCCCTTTCTAGAGGGTCCCCTGGAGTGGGGGCTCCTAAGACCTCTCTGCCCTAGGCACCTCTTGGCCCTAATAACCAGTCCCAGTTGTCTATCTTGTTGAGATCTGGGACCAGAGATAGACGCGTGTCCCCCAGCTCTGGCTTCTCAGGAGGAGCTGGTCACAGACACAGTTGCCTCCTTTTTGTGTTGGTCCCCACTCCGTGTCCCTTCTCTGGAGGCCCAGTGGTGTACCATGGCTCCACCTCCTTCCTCTGACTAACCAGAAGGATTTCAGAAAAGGCATCTCTGAGCTCGACTTCTTCACTCTGCTCTTGAGGGTCTAGAAGGAGTTGACTCTGAGCAGATGCTTGTCTGAGATCACACGCAAAGACCTTGGACACTGGGACTCCCTGCCCATCTCAGTCACAGCCATTTCTCCCTTGCCAGAATGGGGGCACACTTGCAAAACCATCACTGGTTCTCTCGTAGCTATAGCAAACAACAGCCTAAAGGCTGCCCATCAGCATAAGTTCCACTGAGGGCTGTTTTGGCCACTGGAAGCAAGTTGAAATGTGACCATGGGAGGATAAGCTGTGCAAGTGTGAGTGTGGGTGTGAGTGTGTTTGTGTAAATGAGTGTATGTGTGTGTGTGAGTGAGTGTCTGGTTGTGTGTATCTTGTTAACATTTTGCCCATTTTTCTCTTTCTTTTTGCCCTAAGCCTGTCTGCTTCCAAGTATCTCTGAGCTTTCCACAGCTGTGCCACCTTGAGAAGCCACTGAGTCTCATGAATGCTACCTTCCTGATTAGAATTCCATGACATGTCAGCCTCTGCTGGATGGCGTTATAACCTTTGCCCTCTGAAGGAAACATTTGCTAAGCAGAGAGAGTTGGTGAACAAGGTCCTTAAGGGGTAAGAGCTGCTCCTCAGCCTCCAGTGGAATCCGCCTGTCTCTGCTGGTTTCCGCATCACATTACTGGCCAGGTCAGAGCCAAGGCACACCTAGTTTTGAATAAAGCCCAGTCAGGTCGCCTTTCAGCACCTGGTCAGAGCTGACCTTAGACTTACCCTGGGTTTCTTTAGGGATGGCTTGATCAGTTCATGGTGGTGAACCCCCTACCCAGAGCCACCTAAAATGAGGGGATGTGGGGTACCAGGTTATGCCGCACCACACCAGGCGCTGAGTGGGAAGCCCCAGAGAGCTGCCATAATTAAAACAAACAAAAAGAACAACCATGCATCCATAGAGCCGGCACCTTGTACAGTCCCACTGGTGCAGTACCTACATGTTTGTGTATGTGCTTTCTGCCTGTCTGGGGCCACTGAGCTCTTTAGATGGTGGCCTCCTCTCCTGAAGAGAGCCCAGAAAGGCAGGACCAGCCTGATCACCCCCGCTTGCCACCAGTACCTGCAGAGTCCCCAGCCTCCTGTGGCCCTGGCAGTGTGTGATGATCTTTATGCCCCAGCAAGTGTCCCCAGGCAGGACAGTCAGACCATGTGACAGCTCTCCCCACCCAGCTCCATCATCCCACCAGGTCTCCAGCATCTGCTGTGGGCCTCAGGATGGAGGCTTATTAATACTGGGGATGGAAGCAAGGCTGTTCCCCAGGGGCTATCTTGGCCCTGGGATCAGCCTGGAGCTCTGCTTAGGAGCAACCAGCTCTCCTTTTGAGTTATAGGCTTTGTTTAGAATTGGGCAGGGTCCCCAATGCCTGGTTAGGCAATGGCAGCTCTCCCAGGGCCCCACATAGCCACACCGTTAGCACTTAGCTGCCAGAGCCTTCCAAGCAGGGCCTTCGCAAGATGGGTGTCTCGGGCAGCTGGCAGCACATGAGAAGGCCAGAGCTGACGCAGTGCTTTCCATGGTTCCTGGAGCCTTCTGCCATGGTCTTGAGAAGGGATGCAGGCAGTCAGGGGGGCAGGTTCTGGGGGCAGGTTTGAACAGCAGGGTTCTCAGGAAGGGGCTGTGGACCCAGGCCCATGGTTGGTGACCATGTGGAGAGAGGGACCAGGAGTGTCTCCTGGGTTCCACACAGGCCACAGAGGCAGGAGGATCCGGGGAGAAATCCTGAAGCTGGCACAGCCTGGAGGTGACGAGAAGGACCCTTCCAGAGGGCCCCCCCTCAATCCTGTTGTGCTTGATTCAGAGGGTTGGGTGGAGGCTCTCCTGAAGGGCTCTGAGGAGCACCACGCCCACAGGCACCCAACAGGGATGGAGGTAGAACAGCTGGTGCAAGAGGAAGGCCACCGTTCTCCGCCTGGTCCCCCACAGCAGCCAGAGGGCATGAGGCCTCACCAAGTTCCACATCCTGGCCATGAGCACTACAAGACCCAGCGCCACCCACGCCCATGCTGCTCCCCTTCCCAAGGGTCTTCTTATCCTCACCACCACCTCCCAGGGAAGCCTCTCCTCTTCCAGGCTTCACAGCCCCTGGGCCTGGGTCTCTTTCTGGATGTTTTCTCTGTTATCTACCCCTGCTGGACTCAGCTCCAGGCCAAGGTCATTGCTGCTTGTGGATTGTTATGTTGTCCAGTTTGTCTTCATACAGGTACACAGTAGGCACCTAATAAATATGTGCAGAAAGAGCAACAGATGTCTTTCTTTTTTATTTGTTCTTCGTAAAGTCCAGCTCTGCTTACTGGAATTCTACGTCAACTGCATAGTGTTGTCTTTCTCACTTGGCTTTTCGGGGGGGGTGCACTGGAAATGTGACAGCCCCTCCTGCCACCCAGACCCATCCCTGTGCTCCTTTCTCCGCACAGCACACATGGAGTTGCACTGACCTCATGCACATCTACCCCATGAGACCAAAACCCAAAAGGGCAGGTCTTTTTCCCACACTTAGAGCCAGATGGGTATTCAGGCGACTACTGAACAGACAGGCAGATGAATAGCAACAAGATGTGGAGATGTGAGGAAGCCAACTGGTATGGCAGAAGCAGGGCAGCATCCGACTTCTCCCTGAGTGGATGAGGCCTGGTGGGAGCCTCTGGGCATGGCCCAGAGAAGTCATGGTGCAAAGGTGTCCCCACAGTTGTATGGAGGGCAGAAGCAGGTGAGGCTCCCTCCCACGGGAGCCAGTGAGAGGCCTGCAGGAGCATCGGCCTGCCACCTGTCGTGAGAACACCTCTCAACACCGACAGAATCCCAGGGGCTCCACAACTCCTGCCACCTTTAAGCACCCCTACCCCAGTGGCTGTGACTCCCTCGGGTTGGGGAAAGGGAGCAGAGAGGCGCTCCTGCAATGCCTGCTCTGCAGGAGAAGCAGCCAGGCCCAGGGTGTCTTCAGGAGACAGGCCAGAAACCACCAGCTGCCCTGTCCTCAGCCTGGGCCCCGTGCATTCTGCCAACCCAGTCCAGGGAGCCCCCCGGATGGAAAAGCCCTTGGGTGAATGGGACAAAAGGCCAGGGTCATGGGAAACAGCCAAGAAGTGAGAACAGAGACAGGGACATGGGCCCTAGAACAGCGGTGAGAAGGAGTGAGGCCTCCCGACCCTCACCCAATCCCCTTCCAGGTGCCCCCACTCCTAGGCTGCATCTCATCGCAGTTCTCACGAGTCCAGGACTGGAAGGTGAAGCCTTGCCCACCAGCACATGCCCTCCCCAGGCCTTGCAGCTTCCATCTCAGGAAAGCCCAGCGGGAACCCCGTTCCAAGGTGAACCTTCGTTCTGGTGGCTTCTGCCCACTCCTGGCTCCCGTTCGGCCATGGGTTCAGTCATCAGACACTGAGTACCTGCAAGTGCCTGGCTGTGTGTGGGGGTTGGATTGTGTTAGTCACCAAATGAGGAAAGAAGCCCTTACTTCTGACCTGGGGAGGAAGACCACGGCCGGCCACGAAGCAGGCCAGTTTCACAGCCTATTGTGAAATGACTGGCCCTGCAGGAAGGTAGAAGGACTAGGAAGAGGGTCATGAGCGGGAGGTTTCCTAGGGTTTCTGGCTTCCACATCTCAGGATGTCCACTCAGCACAGCTACCATTTGGGACTGGCTCATTCTCTGGTGGGGGCTGTCCTGGGCACTGGGATGTTTAGAGCATCCCTGGCCTTCCCCAATAGATGCCAGGAACCACCACTGCTCAGTCGTGACTGAAATGTCTCCAGACATTGCCCCATGTGCTCCGGGGAAAAGTCACCTGGAGTTGGACACTACTGGTGCCCATCAATTAGACAAATTTTACCTTGACCTGCTTACCCCAAAAGAAAAAAGACAGGTTCTTACCACACAGCCCACTGCCCTCTTTAGAGTGTAGCTAAATGCTGCTGCCCCAGGGCGGCTGACATGTGCAGAGGATGCTTAGCCTAACATAGAGCCTGGTGGATAGACAGACAGGATTCTCAATGGGTGTGAATCCAGGCGTGGAACATGCTTATCTTTCCCAGCTCTCTCCAGGGCCTGGGAGAGGCCTCGAAGCACCTGGGTCTTGATTTCTAGTGCCGTTCTGCATTAAAAAGAACCAGCTGTAAACAAACAGCTTATCTTCTTTTTTCCTTTTTGAGTTAGGGTCTCTTTCACTTAGGCTGGAGTGCAGTGTCACAATCACAGCTCACCATAGCCTCAATCTTCTGGGCTCAGGCAATCTTTCCACTTCAGCCTCCCCAGCATGTGGGACTACAAGCGTGCGCCACCACACCTGGCTAACTTTTTTATTTTTTATTTTCCACACAAATGATAACTTTATTGATGCCCAGCTGGGTGTTGCTTGCCCCTCCACATCAATACCTCCCCGTTTTGGCCATTACCACCATGGCACTGCTAGTTACTCTTCACAACTTGGTACACAACCTACATACTTCACAACCTACTCTATATACAACCTGATGACTGGCAGCAATCCCTACCAAGGGTGAGGAAGGATTCTCTTGTGATGGTGGCAGCTGTTTCAGGAGGCATGAGGCTAGGGCTGAGGTGTGCCACCTCAGCTGAGATGGAAGAGGTGAATGAAGGTGTTGATCAAGAAGAAAAGGAAACTGCCTCCACTCACATCGCTGAATACTGGGACCACACTGTTGGCCATGGTATGGTTTCCCAAGACTCTAGTTTGTATCTGTGTCACAACCAGGAGACTGATGGTGAGTAGGAGGAAGAGGAAGTCTTTCATCCTGAGCAGATCTTGGAGGCATTTTGAAGATAAGTGCAGGGCTGTCTCACTTTTTGATTTTTTTGTAGAGATGAGGTCTTGCCATGTCTCCCAGCCTGGTCTCGAACTCTTAGACTCAAGCAGTTCTTTCACCTTGGCCTCTGGAGTACTGGAATTACAGGTGTGAGTCATTGTACCTGGCCCGAAAATAGTTTATTGTTGGCCTGGGGCAATGTGTAGTGATAGGAAGGAAGTACTCAAACAAATCAATGGCAGCAGGTACCAGGGACTGGGTGGGTGGGTGGAGACTGAAGGAGCTCCCGGGCCACAGCTGGGGCAGTTCAGCCAGCAGAGTAGTATTGGATTGTAACCCACTACATAAAATAAATACCCATGTGTCCATACTGATATAAGTAATTGAATAAACAAGTAGATAGACAAACTTCTTGTACAGATGAATTCCAATTACTCAGGCAGTTGCTCTCCCCAAGGAGATAACGCGCAGCTCCCACCCCTGCAGTCAGGACAGTGCTTAGCGGCTTGCTTCCAAGGAGCACATAAGGGAAGGGGGAGGGGAAACTTTACAGTAGAGACCCCTTAGCCTGGCCATGAGGCCTGAATCGTCCGTGAGGTGGCCTGTACGTGGTGTGCACCCAGGATACAGCGTGCTGAGAAGGCCCTTCCCCACGTGGTCGCCCTTCCCCACGTGGTCTTCCTCCCCCAAACCCATCACCCAATCTAACCATGAAGCAAGCATCAGACCACCTAAATTGAGTGACATTCTATAAAATATCTGACTAGGACTCCTCAAAATGGTCAAGGTCATCAAAAACAAAGAAAATCTGAGAAACTGTCACAGCCAAGAGGAGCCTCAGGAGACATAATGGTTACATGTCCTGTGGGCTCTGGATGGAAACAGAATGAGGGCATTAGGGAAAAGCTAGTGAAGTCAGCATAACGCATGGAGTTCAGGGAATAATCAGTTCATCAGTTGTGACAAATGACATGGCAATGTCACAGTGGGATAAATGGTGCTGGGTACACAGGAGCTCTGGGCTGGCTTTGCAACTTTACTGTAAATTTAAAAGTTGTAAAATAAAGCGTTTATTTAAAATAAAATATTTGGATTAAAGACTTAAATGTAAGATGTGAAACTATAAAAATACTAGAAGAAAACCCAGGAAAAGCTTTCTGGACATTGGCCTTGGCAAAGAATTCATGACTAAGACCTCAAAAGCAAATGCAACAAAAATAAAAATAGACAAATGGGACTTAATTAAACTAAAAAGCTTCTGCATAGCAGAAGAAATAATCAAGAGTGAACAGACAACTCGAAGAATGGAAGAAAATATTTGCAAGCTGTTCATCTGACAAAGGAACTGTACCCAGAATCTACAAGGAACTCAAACATCTCAACAACAACAACATTTTAAAAACCAAGTAATTCCGTGCCTTTGGGAGGCTGAGGTGAGTGGATTGCCTGAGCCCGCGGGTTTGAGACCCATCTGGGCAGGCGAGACCTCATCTCTACAATAAATCAAAAAATTAGCCGGGTGTGGTAGTGTGCGCCTGTAATTCTGGCTACTTGGAAGACTGAGGCGGAAGGATTCCCAGAGCCTAGCAGGTTGGGGCTGCGGTGGCTGGGAGCGGCCACTGCACTCCAGTCTGGGCAACAGAGTGAGGCTCCAACTCAAAAAATAAATAAATAAATAAATAAATAAATAATAAAAAATAAAAACCAAGTAATCCCATTAAAATTAAAAGACATAAACAGACATTTTTCAAAAGGAGACATACAAATGGCCAACAAGCATTTGAAAAAATGCTCAACATCACTAATCACCAGAGAAATGCAGATTTAAACCACAATAATATCTCATCTAACACCCGTGAGAAAGAGTGTTATTAAAAGTCAAAAAATAACAGATGTTGGTGAAGATGTGGAGCAAAGGAAACACACACTGTTAGTGAGAATTTAAATTAGTACACCCTGTATGGAAAACAGCATGGCAATTTCTCAAATAACTAAAACCAGAGCCATCCTGCTACTGGGCATTACTCAAAGGACAAGAAATTGTACTAAAAAAATACGTGCCCCTGCATGTTTATCGCAGGACTATTCACAATAGCAAGGATATGGAGTCTACCTAAGTGTCTATCTGTGAACGATTAGATAAAGAGAACGTGGCAAGGAGACACTGTGGACTATTATTCAGCCATACAAAGTAGGAAATTATGTCTTTTGCAGCAATGCAGATGACACAAGGCTAGTGTCTTAAGTGAAACAATTCAAACATGCTACACATCCTCACTTAAGTGGGCGCTAAGGATGTGCACATATAGCATAAATAAACATAGAGAATAGAATCACAGGGACTGGAGACTCAGGAGGATGAGGGGTGAGGGATGGGAGGTTACTGAATGGGTCCGGGTACAATGCCCACTATCTGGTGATGACGGCACTGGAAGCCAGACTTCACCACTATGCAGTCTATGCACAGAACGACTGAACTCGCACCCTCTAAATCTAGAATAAAAAAGAAAAGGAAATCTCTCTCTCTCTCTATCGCTCCCTATCTCTCCATCTCTTGTCTCTGTCCCATCCATATTCCCATGCCCATCCCCACGTCCATCCCATCCCCATCCCCACCCTACCCACATCC
>NW_007089365.1:74700-150422 GCF_000164805.1 Carlito syrichta
CCACCGCCATCTCCATCTCCATCAGTTGGTTCCAGCGCTCATGAGTTAGGAGCAGTGCTGGTCCACTACAGAGAGAAGCCAAGGCCTCACACCTTCTGGGATCAAGAAGGTGCTACAGAGGAAAACACAGCGACTGTAAGGTTGCAGCCTCTCCCCATCCACAGCCACAGGCCTAAGAGCGAGCCAGGGAAGAGGAGAGCAGCAGGTAAGTTCAGAGGGGCTACATCCTTCATGGGCCATGGGAAGGATGCAGAGATGGGGGCCCCTCCAAGCATACGGTGAGGACGTTTAGGGACAAAGGAGGTTGGGGAGCACAGCCACATGTGCAGTGTGTGTACATGTATGTGCAACATCTGCATGTGCGTGTAGTGTTGTGTGCAGCGACTGCACCTATGCAGTGTGTGTACATGCATGTAATATTTGTACAGCCAGTGTACCTATGTAGTATGGGTATACATGTGTAGTATTTGCATGTGCATGCACACATGTGGTGTCTGCATGTGCACATGTGAGTGACATGACCACAGTTGTAGAAACTCTACAGTGCCTCAGTGGCATTCTAGAAGGAAGCTCCCTTACAAGGTGGCTGTGGCAGCTCAGGTGGGAGGGGATAGCCTTTTACATGGGGGAGTGTCATGGGGAGGGAGGGAAGAAGTTGGGGTGGGGCAGGACAGGCTGTGAGGTGGAAGAGTCGGTGTCCAGGAGTCATCTGGGCTCTGGCTGGAGCCACAGATAGTGAAGAGTCGGAGGTCACAGGAGGGCATCGGGGATCGCAGGCCTGGAAGCTGCTGCCACATGCTCCAAATGTGTGTACCATGGACCCACCAGGGAGGCCCAAGCCTCCTCCAGTGTGGAACCCACTGGCCACAGACTCCCAGGCCAGCTGGGGGGCCACAGGCAGCACTGTCCCACAGGCCCGAGGCTCCATTCGCCTGGCTGTTAGCTGTGGTTTCCACATGCTGAAGAAAGCCCAGAGTATACTCTTGGCTTTCTAGGGAGGACCTGTATGCCCAAGAATATCTCCCAACTCTCCCCCAAAATTCTCCAGTCTCTCAAAAGGCAGTTCTCATAACCTGAGGCAAATCTGGGCTGATGCCACCCTCTCAGAAAGCAAATGTGCCCATGCACCAGGCGTTCACACCCACCTGTGAGTGGATACCATCTGTGGCCTGCTCCTCATACCTTCCTGGGATGTCTGGGCCCTCCAGCCTGGCAGGGAGGAAGAATACACACGGCCCTGCTGCCAAGGCAGATCAAGGCGGGATTGGTGTGGGAGTGGAGAAGCCCCTCTTCAGCGTCCCTGAGGACCAGAGAGAGGCCCAGGGAGGAAGAAGAGAAGAGGGCCCCAGCACCAACACCAGCTCCCTGCAACAAGCCAGAGCCTGCAGCAGGCTGCAAGACATACACACGCCTACTGCACGCCAGGCCCTTTTCTGGACCCCATGGGAAAGACAAGGTGGACATGGGCCAGTCCTTGTGGAGCTTAAAGCCTGTTCCTGAGACAGACCTTGACCAAGTGAATAGTGGGGTCTTAGCAGGGAGGTGCAGGGAGGGCTTCCTGCAGGAGGTAGCATGTAAGTGGAATGAGGGGGTAACCAGGCAACCAGACATAAAGTGTGCCCCCATGGTGGGGAGGGCAGTACATGGGAAGGCCTTGACCTCTCCTTGCCCCCAGCTTGGATCTTCCCCGTGAGGACGAGCCAGTGTTTTACATAGACAGTGATACAACCCATTTGCACTTTGTAAAGTTCTTTCTAGAATGCCACTGGAGGCCAGTGAAGGTCAGGAACCATGGGATAGAGGTTGTTGGAGTCTTCTTGCAGAAAGGCCACAGTACCTGGACCAGAGTGGAGGAGACAGAAGGAAGAAATGAGAGGAATGGGGCTGAGGTAGCCTTAAGAGGACTATGCAAAAGAACAGGTGGAGTTGAGGAGGATGTGACCACGTGGACAAGGACGGAAGCTTGAGGAAAGGATGAGCAGTGAGTGTGGCTTCTCCCCTGGTCTCTGAGTCTCCATTTGTAAAATGAGCAAGCTGGACAGACTATTCACCAAGTCCCTCCTGGCCGTGAATCCTCCCTGCGAGGCCATGTAGACACATGTCCGACAGCCACAGGGAAGGGCTCAACCCCCGCCCCCGCCCCACACAAGCACCAACCTCTCCTTTTAATTAGACATTCAGCCGTCGCCACCGCAGCCTGTCCACAGCCAACGAGTGCCCTTTCTGCATGGATGACTCACCAGGATTAATGCTCATTTGATTTTTACTATAAATTACGCCTCACATAATTTCTCCATTAGGGGTGGAGATGGCCTCTCGGCAAGGCTGCAGCGGCCACTTGGTCACTCTTGCCAGGGAAGCACTGAATCATCGCTTCTCCCCCATGCCTGCAGCACAGGCGGCCCGGGCCACCAGGCAGGTGACTTAACGGTTGCATCTCTGAAGCCACTGATGGGAGATGCTTACTCGGCTCCAGGAGAGGCAGGAAGCAGAGGGCCAATGTAGATGTGCGTGTACCACTCGGCAGGGAAGGCTGAGATGTTGAAGGTAAAAAAAAGAATCACACTTGTGAAGATGAAAGCACCTTCTTCCTTCCCTCCTTCCTTCAGACTTGATGGGCTATGTCTGCCTGCGTGGAACAGTGTCATAGAGTAGTGGCAAATCCAACAGGACCCCAACCTTCAGTGTGCTGGTGGCCTTATGGGGAGACCAGTTGATTGGATAATCACAGAAGCGGAACACATGGCTGCAAGCAGATGTGCCCTGAGGCACAAGAGCCTTTCTCAGAGAAGCCCCCAAGACAAGGGGGCAGCATGCACTAGGTAGGGGAACAGCATGTGCAAAGGCCTCTGTGGCGGAGAAAGAGGTGTAAGAAAGAGAGTGGGCAGGGGCAGCCCTGCAGGGCCCCAGGGAGAAGGGGAGGCTCTGGAATCTTTGAGGAGGGGCTGGGACGCATAGTCACTTCACATGTGTCCCTTCCACGTGAGGACCTGGCCCCCAAGGGGCCCGTGAGCCTCAGGGCCTCGTTTGGCTGTCCCAGGGCATAAGGGAGGGTATGCTTGCAGAAAGGGAGGTAGAGCTTGGAAGGGACATGGTGAGAGGAGAGGCTGACTGGCCGTCAGTTTTCTCTTCACTCACATTGAAACCAGAGACTACTTTGTAAAAATCCAACAAAACCAGGATTGTGACTCAACCCAGCTCCCCCACATGGAATAAACCAATTTGCTTAAACCTCCAACTCATCTTGTACATTTCTCTATTTTTAAAAAATATCTTAAGCTCAAAAGAAATCAAAGCTTACACAGAAAAAAAAACACCCCCCCAAACCTAGCATGCTCTACTGAAGCTGACTCGTGCTTCTCTGTTCCCCAAGATAATTGGATTAAAAAGCAAAGCCCACAAACAAAATCTCACGACTTCAGTCCCGGCACCCGTCACCCCAGCCTCCTACCCCTCTGCCCAGCCCCCACCTCAGGAAGCACAAAGCCAGGCACACAGTTGAACCCACCCGGCAGTGTTTTGATGGGCCCCAGGGGAACCCCTCTCCCATGCCTCATTCCTGGGACACACTCAATGACTGGTGGCACAGACATTGTCCTGTCACTGTCCCTGTTTGCAGATGTGCAAACCGAGGCTCAGAGAAATCGAGAAAATTTACCCAAATTCTTACCCTAGAAATGTCAGAGTGGACCTTAACCCTCGACTCTGATGCTAAAAACCAAAGGACACAAAAGGCATAAGAGAGAAAGCCTGACTCTCTCCTCTATTCAAACACAGCAGTAGGAACATGACTCCATTTATCTCTGATTCTCAACTGGGGCAAGCCCTTCCCCGGTCCCCAGCAACATCTGGAGACATTTCTGATTGTCACTGGGATCAGAGGCTTGCTAAATACTGCATCTGGTGGGTACAGGCTGGGATGTTGCTACCATCCTACAGTGCACAGGATGGGCCCCACGGCAGGGACCTGCCCAGCCCCCATGTCAACAGTGCCAGGCTGAGAAACCCGGATGTAGGTAAAATGATGTTGGTAGAACAGGTGTGTGCCCACATGCAGAGAAAGAGCTAGAAAGATAAGTACCACAGCGTCCACATTTGTTTATCTCTCAGTGGAAGAATTTGGGTAATATTTTATTTTTCTTTCTCATGTTTTTCTGTACTGTTTGAATTTTTAAAGAAACAATGGGCATGCATCATTTTTATAATCAGAAAAAAAGAGCTGTTTTCATTTTGTAAAAATAAAAAAGGGCTTCAGGACTTATCGATTCTGATCCAGCCCCCTCACTAACTAGCTGTCAGAAACAGCTCTCTGGAAAATATGTCTATCTAGAAAGTGAGGAGCACAATCCTTCTTGCATTATATTATAGGAATATAAAGGAACATTGTCCTGGAAAAGCTCTCGGAGCTCAGAGGAGAAAAATTGTTGTGAGTCCTGAGATATTGCTTCTCCCATATATTTCTCTTCTGAGATGGTGTGTATGACTTTTGCAGCATAGAAATTGAGGAGACCCGCCCTTGACAAGGGCCCCCAGTCGGCCCGATACTTGGGCCAGAGACTGGGAAACTGCAATGGGCCCTGCATGCTTCCTGTGTCAGGGTGCGTGACACAGATGCGCCCACCTTGCAAAGACAGCACTTAGTCCCAGGATCATTCTGCTTTTGTCTCAAGGCTGGGTTAGGTCTGGTTTTCCCAGTCAGGGCACGACTGATGTTTGGGGTGGAATCATTCTTTATTGTGGGGCAGTCTGGGTATTGTGGGATGTTGAGCAGCGCCCCAGCCTCTGCCTTCTAGACGCTGGTCCTGACACCAAGTTCTGACAGTCAAAAATGTCTACAGACAAGGGCAGATTGGTCAGGGAGCGCCAATATCACCTGGTGTGGACCTGGTGGCTCCAGCCTGCTGGTATTCTCAGAGATGATCTGGGCTCCTGAGTCAGGACACCGGTTTGCTGCATTTCTGAGTCACTGCTCGTGTTCTCTACCTTCAAAAATTTTCCACTTATTTCTACCCTCTCCAAGACAGCCCCATGTCCAGAGAGGATCTCTGGTGGTCTGCCAGCCCCTAGTCCTCCACACAAGTCCCCCCGGGCCACCCGAGGCACAGAGCTGGGGCTCCAGTTTTCCTACAGATAATGACATAGCAGGAAGGTGGCAGCCTGAGTGACAGGGCCCACAGAAACGAGCCTGCAAATGCTGAGCAAATAAACCCCTTGTTTCCTGGGAGGGCATAAACCCACCGACTAATTGTGAGATGGCCTGGAGAGAAGCTACCATAGCCGCTCTTCATGCTGGCACCTACATCAGAACAATAAGATGAACTTTAAATTAAGTAAGATAAAACCAGTTTGGGAAATGCAATATCTCACCTCCCTTCCTGTCTTTTTAAAAATCCATAATTCATAGAGAACCCAGCCAGGGGTGTGCAGCTCAAATTGAATTATCCTTTTTTCTAAAGACTGAGGCTGGAAGAGGCATTTTCTTGGCATGGAGACAATAAAAAGCAACTCTCTGGAGCTCATGTCACCAGATCTTGACTTCCTTGCCATGATCACACATTCCATAGGGACAGAGACATTCTAAACACACGCAACATACCATTCTAAAGCGCAAGCTAATTACATGGCCAGGAATTTATCCTGCCGCTGCCTGCACTCAGGCCCTGAGAATGAGCATACAGGTTCATTCATCATAGAGTCATTGGTAACAGCAACAGACTGGAGACAGCGCAGGTGCCATCGCAGAAGGCTGGTCAAATAACCCCATTCCACCTTTGCCACGGAATCACCATGTAGCGCTTTAAAAAAGGACCAGGAGGCTCATTGTATAGTGATCGGAGATGCATCATTGCATTGTTGAAACAAGGTGCAGAATAATGTTTATAGTATGCTACCCTCTGTGTTATATAAAAAAAAGGAAAAAAATATACTTGTGGTCACTCCCTAGGTTCGAGGGCTCCCAGGAGGGCTGGGGGCAGTGAGAGAGACACTCCAGCTACAAGGACACTCCTGGCATACTCTTTGGTGTGTTTTGATTTTTCTGAACCAGAAATAAGTGCTCAGATATGTAAAATTAATCAATGTGTAAAATTAATTTCTTAAGCAAACCAACCAACCCAAACCACAAAGTGCTAATTTGTTATGAAAAATACATTGAGGGGGTGGGGCGGTGAGGGAGATGAATTCCTGTGAAATAAGCTGAAGTGTATTCCCTTGGGGAAGCCCTGGGCCCTCTCTGGATCTTAGAACTTTTCATTTCACAGTTGTTTTGGAAGTCTCCTTTGCTTTGCTAATATTCTGCAAAGCTTTGGTGTCTCCCAAGTAGCACCCCTCTAGTCATGGGCCAAAACTTATTCCAAAGCACTTGTTCCCTGAACCTCCGGTTTCCCAAAGTAAAGTGGAGATAGTTTGGGTTGATATACAGATAATTTTTTATTTTTTGAGTTGGAGTCACCCAGGTTGGAATGCTGTAGCACGCTCACGGCCACCCCAGCATTGCCCTTCTGGGCTCAGGCAATCTTCCACCTTAACCTTCCAAGTAGCCAGAACTAAAGGTGCATGCTATCACACCTGGCTAATTTTTTTAAATTTATTGTAGAGACGAGGTCTCGTCAAGTTGCCTGGTCTGGTCTCAAACCTGCGGGCTCAGGCAATTCACACGCCTCGGCCTCCCAAATTGCTGGGATTACAGGCTGAGCCACCGAACCCAGCTAACTTTATTTTTGAGTTGAAGTCTCACTCTTGTCACCTAGGCTGGAGTGCAGTGGCCGCTCCCGGCCACTGCAACCTTGACCTGCTGGGCTTAGGCGATCCTTCCGCCTCAGCCTTCCAAGTAGCTGGAACTACAGATGCACACCACCATGTCCGGCTAATATGTGGATAATAATATGCCCCATTATTATCAGCATGGGGGTATTATTATGAATATATCCTATTTGTGTGGCCAGTGATACTGATTTTTCCATTCAGTGTGGTGGTGTAAAATTTCCTTTTCAGATCATGTATTTAAATGAATGAAAAGCAAAACAATATTAAGAAAATCATAGGACAGCTAAGCCTGCCGATGTGAAAAACCAGAGAGCTGAGACCCTTGTGGCTGAAATGTAGGGTAGATGACTCTGCACACATCACCCTCTCTCCCTAGCAAACCTGCTTGATTTGCAGTGGCCAGGCTTCTTGGATTTCCTGAATCAATATGATGAAGAAAAGAGAAAAAGTAAGCATTCACAGGGAACTTTCAATCACTCTGCCGAGCAGCAAATCCAGGTGTCCAGTAATCAGGTATGGGGGGTGGGATGGAAGATATTGAATCATGCTCCTTGCTTGGTCTATGTAGCAATGATGACTTTCACTCTCTATTGTGTTTTAGAAGGTATTACCCATTCTATGATGTCAATTAATGCTTAACTGCTGCAGAACCTAAGCTGGGAAAGGGAGCCATCGGGAGTCCTGCGGTTTGGTTGGATGGCTACTTTCCTGCAGTCCTTTCTCAGAGACATTGCAGACAGCCACAGCTGGGTGAGGGCCTAGAGCATGCCTTCTGAAGAGTTATAGTCTAAGAACTGGTGAACAGATGGGACGATCATGTTGCTTTAAGGGTCCCTTAAATCCAGATGATCTCCAGGTTACACTGCAGAAACACACAGAAAAGAGGGTCCCCTCGAGCAGGGCATAATGGCATCTCCTGATTGGGGCAAACAGGATTCTAGCAAGTGAGCAGGCTGAGGGCAATGCTTTCAGAGTCACTGTCACTCGGACCCCAGCTCCCCCATTTGCCTTCAAAGCACCCCCAGTGCCTGCATGTTTGGAGCTGGCTGTAGCATGGTCCTCGCTGCATGAGCTCTTAGCTAGACATTACCCATGTGCTGATTTTTCTCTGTTAGGAAACCTTGTTCATCTTTTCTTCCAACTTTCATTTAGGCCCTGGACCTGGAGCCTGGGAAAGGCAAGCTCCCGAGGGAACCAGAGCTTCTGGCTGGTCTGCAGAAGATGTTTCTGGAAGGCCAGGAGTTGGCCAAATCCTGAGAACGGTGTCGGAGGCTGTGGAGATGGCACAGACACAAGCAGACTTTGTTTCAAGGAGCCCTTACAGCTGCCCCATGGGAAACAAATAAAGAACCCAGACTACTAGACGTGGTTTGAATGCTAATTCTGCTGACTTTGCCCACTTCATCTTCACTGGTTCTCACTAGAAAAGTGCTGGACCAGTTCCCATTCATGGATGGGCAAATGGAGGTTCCAAGATGTTGGGTGGCTCACGCAGGGTCTCACAAACGCGGAAGGAGGGAGACAGACCTCAATCTCAAGCCTGACTCCAGAGGCGGGGTGCTGCCCTGGAGGGCATGATGGAGAAGGACCAACACCAACCCTGGACGCCTGAGGAGCACGGGACAGGGCCGTCCTCAGCAGATCTCAGGACACACTGCACCATGATGTCTTGTTCTAAATGCACAGCCACCTAGGAGAGGGGCCTGGCCACATCCAAGCTAGGGGTCAGACCCCATCAGGGAAGAGGGCAGTGCTGTGGGAGGCAGCCAGAGGGTAGGCCCGTGGAGATGAAACTCTGCCTCTGTTGTCCAACAATTCCACTCTGCCTCTTGCTTGCATCGGTCACCGGCAAGCAAACAGAAGCATTTAGGGAGGGGGCTCGTCTCCAACTCAGGGGTCTGCTAGAAGCTTGCCTCCTGCATGCAGATTGGAGTCTCTCTGGGAGACAGATGTGGAAAATGCCGTCCTCTTCACCTTCTGGTGCTGTTGTGTCATCTCCTCACCCTGGGCCAGCACCCACGCCTGCCTGTAGCCTGTCTCAACACCCAGCAGGAGCAGCCTGCCCAGACATTCCACCATCCGCCCCTCTCTCTGCTTTTTTCTTTCCCCTGTGCCCTGCAGTGGCACTTACATCCTCAACACATCATGGCCCTTGTTTACAGTCTCTTTTTTTGCCTGCGGTGGATTAAGTTGAACCAAATGAAATTGCTGCTCTTGCCGGCCCCAGATAGCCAAATATCGGCAATTTCATGTATTCTTCTCTAATCAGTTTTATGGGGCCAGGTCTTGTCTGCTGAAGTCCAAGACTTAGAACTGTGGCTGCCCCAAAGTCGGCCTTCAGGAAAAGCTGTGGAATGAACAGATAAAAGTGACCATTCAGGGGCTTGGAGTATCAACTCCCTGGGCTTTCAGCTCCAGAAGCAGAACGTATTCCGGGCGATTCCAGGAAGACACGAAGCCTGCAGACTCTAAGGTACTCCAGATGCCCTTCAGGGTTCCGTGTGATCTGCCCACACACAGTCCCAGGCACAGGAAGAGCCGATTGTCTGGCAGAGCCACTGCTCTGCTAATGGTAGGCGTCCAGGCAGCAGAGGTAGAGGCCTGAGGAGAGTACAAGACCATCACGCCTGCCCAGCCTGGGGACAGCTTCCTCCTGCCTACAGGAGAGGCTGGCACCATCGTTCCCGCCATGTAGGAGGGTGTGAGCATGGAGGGGAGGGCCAGGAGCAGGCTCCCATGGCACGGTGGACCCAGTTGGCTATGTGTACCAAAAGGTGACCATTTTAGACTCCAGTGTTTAATGAAGGTCACAGGTGAATGTGAATGGAACTAATGAGAAAATAATTATCCAAGCTGGGAAGCCATCAAGGCTCTGGATGCTGCAATTTCTGTGCTAATGGAAGTGGAAAGGGAGGGCTGGCCAGAAGGAGTGGTCACTTTTGCTTTCCTGAGTCTGAAGTTTCTGGTCCTGGTAGGTTTTCGGGTGGGGGAGATGAGCTGTGGGAACCCATCTCGGCCCATCTTGGAACCAGCCCCGTCTCCTCCCTCCCATCCCAAGTGGGACCAGTGGAAAGATCAAGGTTGGTCCTACCTGTTTGGTAGTCCAAGAGGGGCCTGGTCAGAGGGAACAAGGGCCCAGGGAAGTAATTTCTTTCCACTGACCATGGGGGCACTTTAGGATCAGGCTGAATCCCCCCCCTCCCAGAATCCCCTCCTTTGGCTTTTGAAAAGGGCTGGGTTGGGAGGCTGTCTGGGGAGGATGAACTGGAGGCAGCTGGGGGCCATGGCCACGGAGGTGACATCTGGGCTGCTCCCCCAAGTCCTGCTGCCATGTTACCTGTTCTCAGGTAAGGTCATGAGATTGTTCCAAGAGAGAAAGGGACATTCCACACCAAACTGCCATCTGTACCTGAAGAGTTTAATGACTGCAGTCTTTCTGGCCAGTGTCCGCCTATTGTTTCATGCAACCTGGCCATCCATTTTGAGAACACCGCAGGGGGCGTTAAGGCCCTAGGCCTGAGGCCTGGAAATTCTGCCCCGCTTCCTGGAAGCCGGATGACTATTGGATAGAAGAACCATACCCTGGTGACACTCCCGGTGTTTCTAGGTGCTGGTCGAGTCACACAGATTGCAAATTCAGGTCATTTCCACAGACCCATGTACATTTCTTGGGGATCTAAATTGCAGCTGCACTTGTGCTGTGAAAGAGAGGAAAATCCGTCTTCTCCCTGCTCCCTCTTAGCTCCACCCTTCAGGCTCAGCCTTGGGTTTACAAATCACCCTTGCAAGACAGCAGGTGTGTTCCTTTGCGTCATTTAGCATTTTCTTCTCATCTGGGTGGAAGGAGTGATGAGCTGACCACTTTGCAGCATGGACCTTGACAAATTCAGGTTCCCAGGTCCTGCCCCAGACCAGCTGATTTTGAGTCTCCAGGAGTGGGGTTCAGGCACCCGTATTCTTATTAAAGCACCCTCTCTTCAAACCAGCCTCGGAGACACTGGCCTAAGGATAATTCCAAAATGTATTCGTCATTCAAAAGCATTCAGAGGAGATTTGAGGTTGAGTGGTGAGCATCCAAGTTGATTTGCATGGGGGTGGGGGGCGCCAAGTTTTCTACTACCTTGAGACTTGCTCTCCAAACGACTTGAGGCTGTAATTATACATGCAAAGTGAAGCTAAAATCTCAGAGAAGTATCTAGAGAATTCAAGTCAGAAGAAGCACGTTCCTCTGAAATACCTAGATAATGAAAGAAAAAAATATATTCATTGCATAAATTGCTCATTAATTCACTCCTCTGTGGGGGCACACAGCTTAAAAGCAGGCGCTTTGATTAATCCAAGATATATTAAATTCTCAAGATGCTTTTTTCCCCCCGTGCTTGGATCCTCATATTTCTTTCTTCTAAAAAAATCATAAATAAAGTTGTCCTTTTGCAAAAATGCATTTTAGATTTGGCTTGACAGAATGAGCCCTCTAGTTGGTAGAATCAATTTGGGTGCACTTTTTCCTTTTTACGTACACATTTTGAAATCAGATGCATTCTTTCCAGTTCACTGGAAATGCTAATTTTTTTCCCATCACATTTCAAAGTTACATTATGTGTGGCTAAGTGAACAACACCCAGCACAATAGCACTTCGGAGAGACTGAGGAAGGATGTGATCCCAATCAGGGGGAATTCCAGGGAAACGGTTAATTTCAAAGGCAGGCAACTGATTGGGGAAAATAATCTATAGAATTATTTATTTCCTTAAAAAGAAGCCCTGAAAATTCAAAAACCACTTGCAAAAAACAAGAGTCTAATACTGACAGGTTGATTTTTCAAGACCCTCGTAAGGAAGTCTCAGCCAACCCGTCGCTTACTGGTGGGCTGCAGCTGTCCACAGGACCTAAGACCCTGAAGGTACAATGGGCAGTCGGTCATCTTCTCTACTATCCAAGCCCACAGCCAACTCCATGAAAGGCAGGCCAACCCCACATGTGAAGCCACTCACAGCTGGCTGCTGGACGTCTGAGTGCCATTGCTGGTCCTTTTACAAAACCACCCTTTCATGACTGTAGGCATGACAGAGCTTCCTCAGTCTCTTCCTGGGGATGGATATTAAATGCCTTGGGATGTTTTGTATTACAAAGTTCTCAGAGAAGCACAGATGCACCTGTGTAAAAAACCCTTCATCGAAAGTAGGCGAGATGGATCGGCATGAGCTGCATTGGAGGTACTTTGAGGATGCTCCTTCCCAGTTGGTCAACACATTGATGCATTCATTGTTTTGATCTAGTCACATATGGGACCAGACTCCAGATCTGGGATTTTATAGACCAATAAAAAAATTAGCAGAGCAGATTGCCACGTTTTATTGTATCAAGAAAGGACATTAAAAAAACAATCACCTTCTAAGGCCACCCCTCATAAAAAGAAGAGCCTTTGCACATCCTAAGAGCAAGACAAGCAAGAAGAACCAAATCTCAGAAGTGATCAATTCATTATTTGTTCAACCCATGTTTGCTGAGTGCCTCTTCGGTGCCCGGAGCATCCCAGGGGGTCAGGAGGACAGGAGGTCAACAAGGTCCCGCTTCAGGGACAGGTCTTTGCATCAAGTGTGTTTAGTTCCATGGGGAGGGTGACCAGGGTCAGGCCTGTCCTGGGAGGCCTGGCTATGCTTAACAGTGCTCTTCTACTTAGTATGTGCTGCCCCCTGCTTCGGGAAGCCACACATATTCTCTGAGTGAAGAAGCAACCATGAGCGGGATCTGGTCTGGACATGGATGGTTTCCCCTGCCCCTTCCCTCAGGAGTAGTCTCTGACTAAGGCTGGTCTCAGAAGGACAGGCATGTTCCCAATTATGAGTCATGGGGTACAGGTGACCAAGCAGAGTTGAGGGCAATGTGGTCACCACATCTAATCAATATAATTGTAGATACAGGGTAGGAGTTTGCTTCACTGACTTGCTTGTCTATAAAATCATTTGCTGTACTGTCCTGAGGTGCAAACTCTCCTCACTGACCCGCCCGCCGTGGTTGAATCCTCATGGGTGGGTTCTTTCATCACTGACTGGCCACCATCAGTGCCTGTCATAAGTTTTAGTAAACCAATGTCTCTCCCTGCTGGACCTCTAGATGACTTCTTTGGTATAAAGAACCTTACATTGCAAGTCCTCCCAGATCTGGGATTGCCTTATACCTGGCTACAGAGCCAGGCAAGTTCCACCAAATCCAGCTAGTAACAAGTGAGCAGATGGCTTCTAGATGGGCAAGTCATGGGAAGCAGAACAGGCAGTCCCTCATTTCTCCTCTGTCCACCCCAAGAAAGCGACCTCCCAGTTGGGAGCCTATCCACAATGATCCAGCTGGGGCCGCTGGCAGGGCCAGGCATGAGAACCTCTTCCCATGCTGCACACACCCCCAGACCATCCATTCTCCTCCTCCAGGAAGCACCAAGCACCATTTGGTGCTTGGGGATCTTCTGTGTCTGCGTCCTGCTGCAAGGGGCATTCCAGATGGCCTTTTGCTCCAGGCCCCCCAACCGGAATGACCACTTCTACCACTGCCTTCCAAAACTTTGGAACACAGACCAGCAAGCCCAAAGGCTGGCTTGTGACTTGGTCATTAGACGGGACTGTGCCGGCACTGTGCCGGCACTGGTCCTGTGCCTTCCAAGACAGAGATCTTCTTGAAAGCACCCCCCCACTGATTCCTCAGCCCCTTCCTCAAGCAACCTCACTTGAAAGAAGGCCACTGGGCATAGCAGCAAGGGATGGGGATTGCATGAGGGCTCATGATTTTGTGGAAAGATGTCCTAGACCAGGGTAGACAAATAAGGCCCTTGGGCCACATCTGGCCTGCCAACTGAAGGAAAAAGAATACTTTCCTAGATACATGGGGTGATTTATATATGTGAGTTTCCCATTGAGTTTTATTGGCCCACGGTGCCCGCTGCGGGTGTCTCCTCTGGCTGCTTTGGCTGAAAGTAGTTACTACCTAGTGCTTTACAGGGAAAGTTTCCCAAGCTCAGGTCTAAATTCATGGATGGACTTTTCGAGGGCCTCATGACTTCCCTGGAATTGTTCACAAAGTGAGGCCTGGGCTCTTTTCCAGGCCCACAGTCTTCATCAAACTCTCATAGAGGCCCCAGTCCCCAAAACAAAGGGCTGCTGGGGGAAGCAAACCCACATATGGAACACCCAAGTACACTGAAATTTCAGACCAAGGATGAATAGTTGCTTAGTACAACTGTGCCCGTGAAATATTAAGGACATGCTTATACCGAAAACTTTATGTGTGTGTATCTGAAATTCTAGTGTACATGGGTATCTTGTATTTTATCTGCTACCCAGCCAGGAGAGTAAGAAGGACTCACTCCTCTGTTAGGGGACACCTAGTCCCCTTCTCATGCCCCTACCTGTACTCTTCATGAGGTGATGGAACCCCCCTCCCCGATTCTTCCCTCCAGGGGGTCCCTCATCACCATGTGGTGGTCTAGTAAGAAACAGTAGGACAGTTATTTCCTCTAAACTTTTTTTTTTCCCTGAGTTGGAGTCTCACTCTGTCATCCAGACTGGAGTGCAGTGGCTGCTCCCGGCCACCGCAGTCTTGACCTGCTGGGCTCCGGCGATCCTTCCCCCTCAGCCTTCCGAGTAGCTGGAACTACAGGCATGGGCTACCACACCCGGCTAATTTTTTGTTTTAGTGTAGAGATGAGGTCTCACCAAGTTGCCCAGGCGGGTCTCGAACCCGCGGGCTCAGGCAATCCACTCACTTCAGCCTCCCAAGGCACGGAATTACAGGCTGAGCCACCAAGCCCGGCTTAAACTTATTTTTATGTACCTTTATGTCATATACTCTTTTCTGATCATAGTTGGAAATTGGGGTTATTATAAAGAATTAAATCCTGGATGAAGGGAATGTATTCCATGATGGAGTTGCTGGCTACCACCTGGCTGCCACAGACTCAGGGTGGATCCTTCTCTCCTTGGGGTCTCCCTGGTTGTGCTTGCTGGGAACATCTTGGACTTTCTAAGTGTGTCCGTGTTGTTGTCTTTTCCATGTAATCGACATAGAGTAGACATCTCCCCCAGCACACGTGAGAGTTCCTTCAGGCTTTGTAGTTGCTGGATGCATTTGGCACAGAGGCACCGTTGCCGTCATGGCTTCCAGGGGGACCAGTGAGATCTGTCTCTGGAATCTCTAGTCCTCTTGCTTTGATCAGGTGAATTCAAAAAGCTAGTATTGCATTGTTTTCATTTTCATTAAAGTAATACATGTACATAATTTATTAATCATTATTTTTGTTTTTTTGAGACGGGGTCTTGCTCTGTCACCCAGGTTGGACAAGCAGTGGCACAATCATCGCTCACTACAGCCTCCAACTTCTGGAATCAGGTGATCCTCCTGCCTCAGCCTCCCAAGTAGCTGGGATTATAGGTGGGCACCACCATGCCCAGTTAATTTTTAAAAATATTTTTGTGGAGATGGGGTTGCTGTGCTGTCCAGGGAGGTCTCAAATTCCTGACTTCAAGCAATCTTCCCATCTTGGCCTTCCAAAGTGCTGAGATTACAGCAGGGAAATGTTGCTCCTGTAGGCAGAGGCAGTTTTGTCTATTGATGTTTATGTCCAGGCACCTGTACCACTCCAGGCCAGTTCTAACTGCTCAATAACTATTTCTGGAAGAGAAACTGTCCAACCAGAGGTGAGGATCCAGCACTTGGCAGGGAACTGGTGGCTCCAGCATGGCTGGCCACACCCACTTGCCAGGCCACGCCCACTCACTAAGGCACACAGGCCTGAGAGCCATGGCCAGGGGAAGGGCCCCAAATACCCCACAGGCCAGTGCCCGAAGTCCCACCATTAGGAGTTCATTCTTTCAGCTTAAATGTATGCGCACATGCACCTACTCCATTTAAATGCAGACATCCTTGGAAGGACCAGGAAGATTTTTGTTCATCTTCCTTTGTTTGAGGTGGAAACAGAGTTCCAGACAGAGGTCGGATTTGTGAAGACCACCTCAGGCTCAACACCCCATTAGAAGACCTTCGAGACCTCAGTGGAACTGCTGTGCTCACAGTCACAGCTCGTCGCAGTGGACACAGGCGACAGTCGGCACAGGGAGGAGCATGTGGGCAGGGTCCAGGAGGCCCAGAGGTGAATTTCTGGTTGTTCTCTCCCAGTGAAGGTGCAGACAGCACCCACTCTCCCAGCAGTGATGCATGGCCACACTCACAAAGGGCAGCCAGCCAGGAGAGTACGCCAGCCCCAGTGTTCAGAGTTTTGGCTGAGACTCTGCCGCATAGACACGGCTACGCGCCGCATGGCTGGCCTCGTCCCCAGCCCACTGGAGGCAGAGTTCAAAGCCCCACGCAAAATATATTGTCAGTGCAGACTCTCTGGTGTGACCTGAGCCCTGTGGTTAGACAAAGATGCCCTTCTCAGGTAGGATTTCCCAAGGGCTTTGTGGTTACCTCCCAGGAACCCTGGCCAAAACCAGTGCTCTCTGGGCAAGGTTCACGCTTGGCTGCACGGTCAGCTGCATGTCTCAAGTTTAGACTCCTGTAACCCTCAGCGGTTGACCCAGCCCGCAAGGTTCCACATGAACACTTTGACAGTGACCTGGACCCAGGATCAGCCCCCTGGGGAAGGAGGCCGCTGTGGGACCGTGTGGCCACAGGGAGCCCATGACAGGCTTGGGTGACTTTACAGCTTCCAGAGGCCCAACCCGGGTGGAAGGGACCATGAGCTGGTTTGATTTGTCAAGTGTTGAGATCTGTTCCCAAGAAGTGTTGACGCGGGTTGGGCCCCAGGACCAGAGAACCCAAGGGTGTGCCCTGTGACCTTGGATGAGCCACTACCTCCTCTGGGCTACCATCATGCCTGGCTAATGTTTTATATTTTTTGTAGAGACCGGGTCTTTCTATGTTGCTTGGGCTGGTCTTGAACTCCTGGCCTCAAATGTTCCTCTATCCTCGGCCTCCTAAAGTGGTGGGATTATAGGCTTGCACCACTGTGCCCGGCACTGACTGGTATTTTTTCCTTCTGACTCTTCCTAGTTTCATGAGAGTGACTCTGAGGATGAGGTCACCAGCTCCTGCTCAGAGTACAGAGCTGAGAAGTCTGAGGAGGCCAGGGGGACAAGCAAGGACTTCATTCTTAAAGTCACTGCCTTCATTTTGGGCCTGAAAATCACAATGGAACCTCCTCCACCTGCCCACCTCTGTGGGGAAAACTCTGGTGACTCTTGTCCTGGGCTTGGCAGGTACTGAGAAGTTCCCCACAGCAGGACCAAGATTAGGTTACCTGGTAGTGGGAGGAGGTGGACAGAGCCTAGAGAGACCAGGACAGGCCAGGGACTTCTGGGAGGCATCAGGCATGCTAGGGACGCTCCAGGGAAGGAGGTGACCTCATCAGGTAAGCCAGCCAAGGGCTGCAGGGTGAGCCCCCAAGAGCCACAGCCCCCAAGAGCCACGGTGACAGGGGAGTGAGGGAGAGCTCATTTCTGCCCAGCACAGCGGGGATGAGGTACCCCTTGCCCTTAGGCCCTGCTGCTCTTCAGATGGGGGGACAAGGGTTTCCCAGGAGGGGCTCAGGCCATCCCAAGGAAGCCTACGTTGAGGACCTGAGGGTCGCCCTGCCCCAGGACCCAGGGAGTGCTGTTCTGTTTCAGGCATGTCTGTGGGGTCTGGTCCACCCCGGCCGTCTTCAGCACTACATCTCAGAACTCTCGATTGGCTGGGGTGCGGGTGAGTGGGGTTGTCTTCCCAGGGATGTGCTCCCCTTCCGTGACCTCAGCCATGTACCTTGGGCCTGCCTGGGCCTGGCTCCTCCTGGGCGTGCTACTGGGCTCTGGGCGCTGTGGCCTTGGGCTCCCTTTGTGTCATTGTGGCCATTTATACTGCTAGCTGCCTGGTGGGCCTGAACCTCTACAAGTTGCTCTTTGTCCAGGGCCTCCAGCCTCCCAGTGACATCTATGCCAGAATGAGGCCAGTCATCCTCGCCCTGTGGGTGGCGCAGTCTCTGCCCTGGGTGGGTGTGGCTTGTTAGGGGACCTGGGTGTTATCAAACCATCCCTCAAGGGGCCAGCAATGCCCTCTCCACCTGAGATTTTCTTGGCCACCCGAGTAGATGGACTTGTGTCCAAAGCCAAGTCCCAAAAACCAAGAAGGAGGTGTAGACTACTCAGGAGGAGACTGGCTTTGGGTGGGACGTTTGACCTGCTCCAACCTCAGGTGTGTGCCCATAGCCATGTTCTACCAGGAGAGAAGTCGCCATCCACCACCATTCTTGGTCAGTTGCTGTCATGCATTCATTCCACAAACCTTCATTAAGGTTCTGTAATGTCCTAGGCCCTGCCTGCGTGGCTGGGGGCATAGGGATGAACAGGAAACACACGGCCCTGTTTGGACTTTTTCCCTATAGCCTGACTTTTCACACTTTTCAGATGGGAAAGTGACTAACAGTTAGGGGCCAGGCACAGAGGAAACAGCAATAACCAAGACTGACAGGCGCTTGCAGTCAGACGGGAGAGGCAGATGAGTTACTGGATGGTGCATCCTGCAGCAGAGGAAGGGCAAGAGGAGAGCCATGGCTCTGGGGCACATGCAGGGAGAAAAGCCATCTGAGAAGAGTCTGGTCTGAGACAGTGGGGCAAGTCCATGCATGCCCTTGCCCAGCCACCATATCCCTGCCCTGGGTCTGACTGCACCCCCACAGGCCAAGGATGGGCCCGGACAGAGAAGGCTGAAAAGAGGTGCTCCTGGGGAGAGAACCAGACCTGGGTGATGTCCTGAACACCAGCAACTGGGGATGACCCCTCTCATCAGGACCAACAACCCAAGTCTTCGATCTAAGCTGCGGATGACCAGAGATCGTAAACCTCCCAGTTTTGCTGCTGTCCTAGCACACACTGGTTCTCCTCCTGCCTCAGTGGGACCCATAGCCTGGGGTGAGTGGACCCCAGGGAGCTGAGAGTGTCCATTCACCTTCCCACTCCTACAGAGGAAAGCAAGTTGTTGGGCAAGTTTTTACTAAAGTGTGAACGACTGATATTTGCTTACTAGGTTTCTCTTCTCACGTTCCCACACAGATTGGATGTGATGGTTTAGAGCAGGAGAAGAGAAGATTAAGGAGGGGGGATGTTTGCCTTCGAATATTTGAAGGCTGCTGTATAGCTGAGGCAGCCAAGTTTCTTCACTTGATTACAGGAAACGGGGAAGGCGGGAGGTTGTAAGTTACAAAGAGGTGTGTTTCAGCTTAATTAATGTGTAAAAGAGTCACAAACACTTATAGCCACTGACAGAGGGAGGCAGAGGTCACAAGTGTTCAACTTGGTGGGCACACTGGTCATCACCTCCTGACCTATTTGGAAGACATAAGGAGGTTTTGTGGGCTTGGGTCTGCAGCAGGCTCCCAGGTGGATGACTCTGGCAGAAGCTGGTGTGACTGAGGAGTGGGTGTTTCCTTTCCTTTCACTTCATGAAAATTAACATTGAAAAACAGAAACACTGGGTTCAGTTATGGGAAAACTTCAGAGCTCATGGGGAAGTCAGCACCTTCCACTTTGCATTTCATGAAATCTGAATACAGATCAAGCATCTCCAATGAACACCTCTGAGTGGAGACATGCCATAGGTACAAAATGACTCCGAATTTAGCGGACACGCCATGGGGAAAAAAGGATGTGTGATATCGCAGGATGGTTCTGTGATGCATTCATGTTGGATGTGCCATGTTTGGGATGCTTTGAAGATCCCAGGAGCACTCGTGGCTTGCCCCCCAGCAGTGAACCTCTCTGCTGGGAACAGCCAAGCAAGCTGTTCCCAGGGAAGGGACTTCTACTCAGCTCATAGGCCCCGAGGCAGGATATGCTGGAGACCAGTAGCCTCGGTTTAAAATACACCACTCTAGGTCTCTTCTTCCCATGGAGGGCTTCTGTACCAGTCGGGCTAGAGGTGGGACTGGAAAGAGGGCTGAGGACTTGCAATCTGTGTTTCCTCCAGAAACAGGAAGAAGTGGGGGTGCCATCCCTGAGGTCACTGAGCAAAAGTGAAGACCTGTTGCTAAGCTCTGTGCCATGGACCTCAGGCAGGCAGGAGGACCCTGTGAGACACATTTCTGTGGGTACACGTGGCCATAGCAATCACACATTTTCCTTTAAAAATAGCATAAGGCCAGAAGCGGTGACTCACACCTATAATCCCAGTCCTCTGGGAGGCCAAGGCAGGAGGACCATTTGAGGCCAGGAGTTTAAGCCCAGTGTGGGCAACATCCTCGACTCTGCAGAAAATGTTTTAAAAACTAGCTAGGTGTGGTGTTGGGTATGCCTATAATCCCAGCTACTTGGGAGGCCGAGGTGGGAGGATAGCTTGCGCCCAAGAGGTTGAAGCTGCAGTGAGCTGTGATCACGCCACTGTCTTCCAGCCTGGGCAACAGAGATAGGCTCTGTCTCTAAAAATAATTAAAAAGAGATATTTAAAAAGAACAGTATAAAAACAGCAATAGTGACAAGAAGTCAGTTTATTGAGGGTTTCCTCTGTTGGGTACTATTTCAAGTGCTTCCTCATTTTTTTCTTTGAGTCAGAGTCTCACTCTGTTGTCCAGGCTGGAGTGCAGTGGCATGCTCATGGTCACCACAGCCTTGACCTGCTGGACTCAGGCGATCCTTCCACCTCGGCCTCCCAAGTAGCTGGGATCATAGGCACACACGCCACACCTGCTAGTTTTTAAAACATTTTCTGCAGACTCAAGAATGTGGTGGGCTTAAACTCCTAGCCTCAAGTGGTCTGCCTGCCTTGGCCTCCCAGAGTGCTGGGATTACAGGTGTGAGTCACCGCGTCTAACATTATGCTATTTTTAAAAGAAAGTGTGTGGTTGCCATAGCCACGTGTACCCATGGGAGTGTGTCTCACATGGTCTTCCTGCCTGCCTGAGGTCCACAGCACAGAGCTCAGCAACAAGTCTTTGCTTTTGCTTGGTGACTTCAGTGATGGCACCTTCCAAGTAGCTGGAACCACAGGTGTGTGCCATCAAGCCCAGTTAATTTTTCTGATTTATTGGAGAGGTGAAGTCTCTCCAAGTTACCCAGGCTGACGTAGTGCACTAGGCTCAGGCGTAGTTCACCATCATGGCTTGCACATCGTGGCTTGCTAATAGCTCGTTTTGGTGTCAATTTCACTGCCAGCTCCAGGAGGAGAGGGAACAGAAAGATGTAATTAATTAATACACCATAGATGAACCCGACTAATTCCTTCCCCCACTAAGTCGAGCCAGGAGAAAACTGCCTTAGCCCAGTCTCATAGTGCCGCCCAAGATGGAAAATGTTCAAAAATGGAATCTGCTAGATTAGTTTTAAAAAGTCCAGTAACGGTCACAGCTGCTTGTCCATGCCTTGAGGCCACCTCCCAGATGTTTACTGCCTGCATAGAAGCCCTTTTCGGCTAAGCATGTCCACGTGACCATGAACCCGGAACTCATCCTCCTTAGGGATATGGGTGGGGGGGCTCTGGAAGCTGTGAATAAGAGCCTTATTGTATGCTGTTCTGATGGACTGGCACCTTGCTTTCCTGTCCAACAGGTTTTGGAGTCTCCCTCCAGCAGAACCCGAAGTGATACATGACTACACTGTATTTACTGGCAGGCAGGCAGACAGAGCCCCTTGTTCCTGGCCAGTTAACACCCCAGGCTGTTCATCACCCACTGGCTCCTTTTTGAAATTCACTGAGCACCAGGCATCTCCTTAAACTCAAGTGCCTGATGCATCTTAAAGAGCATCTTTCGCACGGCCCTGGGTGCTCGACCTCAGCTCTGAGTGCAAGATGGAAAGGTTTCAGCACAGGCCTCTCGCAGCCTGCTTGGAATGCATGGACTGAGATATCCATGTGACTGGGCACTGCCAGGGCACAGGGGCAGCTCAGTGCAAGACCCCGGGCATGGGGGTTGTAGAGGCTGCAAAGATGACTCCGCAGGGTTCTGTCCTCCAGGCAAGGTGCTAAGATGTGCTAGTGAATGGCTTGAGGTGAAGCAAGGAGAAGCAGAGTCAGGGCTTCTTCTGGAGAGGGGAAGCATTCCCCATGGGATCTGGTCCTGGAAGATGGCAGCTGGGTGTCTCGGACCTCACGTGACTGCTTCAATGAGAAGTGTAGGGGGAAGACTGGCTTATTCAGCAGGACTTCCTGGAGAAAGAGCATGGTTTGGAGGCTGGGGGATGTCATGGAAAGTTCATTCCCGACTGGGGAGATATTCCTGGTGAATATTCATGATGAAGTGAGCAGCTCTCAGGATGGAGTGTGAGCTCCTGTGGGGACTGGCCCTGGGTGTCCTGGAGATCCTCACTTGCCCAAACCAGGCTCAGGGTTTCTCCCCCAAGCTTGGTCTTCTCTGATGTCCTGCCTCCGTGAATATCTTCACCCGCTTTGGAGATGACCATGACACCAGGCTGGGTGCAGGAAGCATGCAGGGAGGAAATCAGAGGTCCTGGGAACTCAGAGTCCTCCTCTGAAGGATGGGGGAGCAGCACAAGCCCCACTGCATTCTGATGCCCATGAACTCCCTGGGTATGGCACAGAGACGAGGACAGGCCACACCACAGTAGGACAGATGTGTCCCTGGTGTCCCTCCCAAAGCTCCTTTCCCAAGAGCCACAGTGGCACCTACCCACGAGGCCATGGGGCCTTGAAAAGAACAGAAGCCAGCCTCCACTCCTGCCCCAGTGCCAGGAGGAAGCCTCACAATTCGTGTTTCAGGGTAAGGTGCTGCAGATATCGATGAAGTTGTTGTGGCTGGTTTCCTGCAGTCTCTGTGCTTGTGTGTCTTGGCCACAGTGGCAACAGCGGGTCCTGGAGAGCCTTGGTGGGAAGAATCTGGGGAGGGAGGGATAAGGATCTCACCCCACCCCTATGGCCACCTCCTGCCTGGCAGCCTCACAGGCATGGAACCCTTATGTGCATATTTTAAAGCCAACCATTTCTCCTGGGAGCCCTGGAATCTTAGGGCGAGGTGTTGCAAGTGCCTCAGGCCCATGCCCTGGCCTGCCTTCAACCAGCCCCTCAGGGAGCTCTCAGAAGACACATGCGGTGGTCCCAGGCCACCCAGGACACAACCAGAACCTCAGGGCAGGGCCCAAGGACAGCCCTTTGTCCAGGGACATGCCAGCATTTGGGGCAAGCATGGGGCACCTCTTACGTGCTGGGTGGGGTCAGAGTCACATCCCCATTCGTGAGGACAGCCATGGCTCAGGGTGGCGGGGACCAGGACGAGGCTCTGGAGGAGGTCTCTCTGACCCTTAGCTCTAACCACTCTTACCTTTCCCTCCCATGGTTCGAAGAGCTCAGTGTCCCGCCTCCTCCCCAAGCTAGAGAGGACTCAGGGAGAGGGTGAAGGCAGCGAGAGAAAGAGGACCCTCTCCACACTGGAAGCCAGACCCAGCAGACCTGACCACCTCCTCTCCCCGTCGTCCCTTGGCTCAATCTCAGTGGGCATCCTAGTTCCTTCCTCAAGGCCCTCCTAGCCAAGTACCGGATCCATGTCTCTGCAGCTTGTTTTTTGTTGTCAGCATCTACAGCAAGATGGTCCACAGACCACCAGCATCTTCCTCTTCCTGTCCTGGGGGGCCTTGTACCATGTAAACCTTGTGTAGCTCCAAGCCCCCTACTGCCATCTTGTTTTCCCCAAGCTGTGGATCCCACCCCTTGCAATTCTGACTCTGACCCTCTTGCCTGTGTGACAACATGGAGTAGCCTCAATGCCGGAGCTGTGCCCAGTCCTGTCCCCGGCCCAGACACAGCCCAAGTAGTCCTGGGGCCGGCCTCACAGGACTGACCCCAGCTCTCCTCTGTCCGTGAGCCTCTAGTTCCTGCTCTTGAGAAGGGCAGGTAACGGGTGGCTCTCAGCACGATGGTGTGGGAGAGGCTCCAGGTACCCCATTTGCATGTATTAATAAGGTCACACAGCCTGATCCATAACCACACACTTCCACCCTTCCCTCCACATCACCCCGAAGCTCCCACACGCAGGTAGAGAGAGATAGTGCAAGTGCAAGAGGCAGAGGGGGGAGAGATTGATTGCCAATACCCCCAAATCGCTCAATGCCAGACATAGTTTCCCACTCTGGGGGCTTCCAGCCCCCCGAGTGTTGTGCCTCCTCCAGCTCTGAACCTGTTTTTCCTGCAGGCAACACAGCTAAGGTCCAGAGCCCAGACTTCATTCTGGAGTCTTGTAAAAATTGGCGTAGACCCTTCTAGGAGAATGAGCCTGGGCTCTTGCCAGCACAGATTTCCTGTGGAAAACATAATTCCGCACAGAGGGGTGTTCTTATTTTTTTTTTCTTTCTTTTCTTTTTTTTTTTTTTTTTTTTTGAGTCAGAGTCTCACTCTGTCACTCAGGCTGGAGTCCAGTGACACAGTCATGGCTCACTGAAGCCTTGTCCTCCTGGGCTCAGGCAATCCTTCTGCCTCAGCCTCCCAAGTAGCTGGGACTACAGGCAGGCACTACCATACCTGGGTAACTTTTAAATTTTTTTCTAGAGACGAGGTCTCCCTATGTTGCCCAGGCTGGTCTCAAACTCCTAGGCTCAAGGAATCCTCCTACCTTAGTCTCCCAAAGTGCTGGGACTACAGGCATGCCGCCACACCCAGCTAACTTTTTTATTCTTTTGTGGAGATGAGGTCTCACTGTGTTGCCCACACTGATCTTAAATGCCTGGGCTCAAGCAGTCCTCCAGCCTCAGCCTCCCAAAGTGCTGGGAAGACAGGTGTGTGCCACCACACCCAGCCTGCATGGGGTGTTCTTACCTCCAAACCCTCCCTTGGCCCATCTGGGTTGCAGCTGGCTCCCACCCTGCTGGCTCATGCTCCCACTTGCTTCTCCACTTATCCACAGTGAATTTATCAGACCTGTCTGAACTGCAGGTACACTACAGCCCGTGGAGAAGGCTCCTGAAGTGCTTTTGGGTGGTCACAGTGTCTTATTCAATGGTGGTTTTCATGGCTGTCTACACCTACCAGTTTCAAACCTTGCTGGATTTTTCAACCTAACCCTGGGCTGTCTGAAGAGGAGTAAGAATGAATGGTAGCCCCTGCAGTTCTTTCTGCCAAAAGGCCCTTAGTTCTGCCAAAATTCACAGGCTTCTGGGGTCAGGGGCAGACATAGTACCGGAGGGAAGCCATCCCCATGGCTTCTTGGGTAGAAACTTGTAGAGCAGTGGCCTCCAACCTTTTTGGTATCAGAGACCAGTCCTGTGGAAGAAAATTTTTCCCCAGGCTGGGGGTGGGGGAGTGGGGATGGTTTTGGGATGATTGAAGCGCATATTTATTGTGCAGATCAGCAGGAGCACACAACCTAGATCCCTTGCACGCGCATTTCACAATAGGGTTTGTGCTCCTGTGAGAATCTAATGCCGAACTGACAGGAGGCAAAACTCAGGTGGTTATGCGAGTGATGGGGAGCAACTGGAAATACAGATGAAGTTTTGTTCACTTGCAAGCTGTTCATTTTCTGCTGTGCGTCCTGGTTCCTAACAGGCCACGGATGTCAGTGGCCTGGGAGCTGGGGACCCCTGTTGTAGAAGAAACAGAGCAGTTACTCACCAGGCCCTGTGCCTTTCAGAGGACCGGCCTATGATGGCTTCATGGGAGCAAATGTGCTGGGAAGGGGCAGTTCTAGTTGGTTCTGTCCTATCTGGTATGCTTTTGCAAAGCTCCCAGCTCCTCAAAGTCTATGGAGAGCCAATGTCAGGGGGTGGGGGGTGGGGTGGGTAATGCTTGAACTCACCAGGACCTTCCTGCCTGGCACTCCTGCTTTGTTGGGGTCCCTGAGCCTAGGAACCGAAGCCTCCCAGTGCTCTCACTCCCACCCAGGGGTTTCACCAGACTCACATCCTCCGCTTGCACCCCTCGATTTTGGCTGAGTCTAAGTTTATGCCAAAACCATGTCCTAGGTGGTTCCCTGAGAATGTGGGGCTTTCTCGGGTCATATGAACGCAAAGCTCCCGGGTGGGCCTAAAGAGGCTCTACCTAAGCCCATGTGCGTGGCTCGTATCAAATGCCGTTGTCAAGGCTGGGGTGTGTCAGGAGGACCCGGGTAGAGGCCTGCTTCTCGACCGTCAAGGCTGTGTCTTCGTTACCCTGCTCCAGGGTACGTGATGTGGACCCAGAGCAGTTGGGCACGGTGGGGCTGCATGCGGAGAGCCTGCCGCCTGCTGTTTCCCCGCCAGCATGCATCCTTCAACCCCATTACTCTAATGAAGACTTTCCAAAGACCACCAGCCTGCATAATATTCCTATTCAATGGCGAGGCACACCTGACAGGTACTGCAGTCCCTGGGGTGGCATTTGAAGATTCTGCTAATAGACTCAGAGAACAGGCTCTGCTCAGGAGACGGGAATTAGATTTACTTTCTATTTGCCAAGTCATCCATTTGCGGGTGTTCTTTAAAAGTTACTAGGGAAGGTTAGAGCCTTTGCAGGGTTGGTGACAAGATGGGGACCTTTTCTTCCCTACCAAGTACTTCCAGATGCAGAGACATAGCTTCCCTCTGTGGAGAGAATGCTTTGCTTCTGCTGGGACGTCTTTACTGAGTGTCTCTGAGGTGCAGAGCTTCTGCTTAGTGGATGTTCTAGATGCCAAAGGATTTGTTGTATTTTTGTGTTTACCATTCTGTAATTTAGCTAAGTTAAGACACTGGCTGTGAAACTTGACTTTTAAAGGTTTCTTAATTTTTAGACTGAGTCACTGATATGTTAAGGTATTTCATAGAATCCTTATGGCACATTGCCAAAGCAATCCATTTTCTCACTGAGAAAAATGAAGCACGAGTCCGTGGTCTTCTTCTATTATTTTTAAAAATAGAGATAGGGTCTCGATATGCTGTCCAGGCTGATCAAGTAATCCTTCTGCCTCTGCCTCCCAAAGTGCTGGGATTACTGGCATGAGTCACCACGTCCGGCCTGTGATCTTCTTAATGCCTAAATCTGTTTTTCTACTCAAACTGTGCAACAATTCTATCACCTTCCATGAAAAAGTACACAAAATACCACAGTTGGATTATTTTTCCCCCCAGGGATTGTAAAGTTTTTTGTTTTGCTTTCTGTGGGGTTGTTTTTTTTTTGGTCACCATCGTGATGTTTGTTTTGCTTTCTACCCGCCTTTGTTCACATCTGAGGTAGGAGTTGGAAGCTGTAAAGAAAATGGCAATGGTGCTGCTGTGATCGCTGGGTCTCCTGGGAGCTGCAAGCTACACCTGTGAGCTGTGCGCACTGTCTCCCACTCTCTGATAATGTGTTTAGAGGTGTGTAATACTAAATAGCTCCCTGCTGGAGAGCAAGGAGAACATGTGGGGAGTAATGTTCTCTTCTGTGGCTCCCTGGGGCCCAAGGGGTCAGCTGGCTGATGGGCGTGAGGGGTGGAAGTTTCAGTGGTGAGCCCGTTGTTTCTACTAAACGAAGGCACCGACAATGTGTGCAGGCAGTGGCCCCTGTCGCACCATAGATGCCCCCAGTTCCAACACGAGCATTTTGTGATCCTGGTCCCCAGCCTCATGGAGGAGGAGGTCGATGTGTAGTTTCTGTTGACCACATGAGCCTCCTCTTGTCTCTGAGATTCCTTGGTCAGGACTTCCTCCCCTGCCTGCCTGTGCCCTGCAAACACATGCAGGCGACACCTCACCTCGCTGTTGCCATGTTCCTGCTCAATGAGTGTTCATTTCATTCTCTAAAAAACTCCAGCGGGGAGATAGACAACTGTGGTCTGTCAGCAGCACAAGGCTCTGTGTTCAAAAGAACGATGTGATTTTCTATGTTCTGAGAGGGAATAAGTATCAAGATACGTTGCCCAGGGAAGAAAGTGAAGTACAGAGAACCGTGTATGGAATGTGCTGTCATTTGTTCAAGAAAAAGCAATACAGACACAGGCTCCTACAGTCAAGCAGGTTTTTGGAAGGATACAGGAGAGACCTGCAGGGTGGCCTGATTCCAGAGAGGGAGGCGGAGTGGGAAGGAGGGTTACTTTTTACGGTTTTCCTTTGTATACTTTTAAAATTATTTTTTTTAGCTATATGCACGTGTTGTCTAGTTAACATAATAAATGAGCACAACATTAAAAATCTATTAGGGAGTTTGCTGTTCAAGTAAACCAATGGAAATGAATACTTTTTATTAACAGTAGTCTCTCTCTCTCTCAGGCTTAAGGTTATAATTTGGAAACTTTGGAAAAGGTCAGAGCTAAATTTTTAAGGAAAATTCATTCTTCTAGTCTGATTTTTGGGGTCAATTGTGCTCTAAGAATATGAGAAACGCATACACATAATTGCCAGCGATGCAGAATGAACCAAGTCCAGATGACTTTTTGGTACTGACCAAGTCAGTGGCAGTGCCTCCTCCACACATTTCCGAGTGGCCTGGACCCCTTCACTCCCAGGCTCTGAAAAAGCAGGCCAGTGAGTTGACACTCGATTCCCACACTGAAACACCCAAGAGTACTCTGCCTTGGATTTTTAGCCTGAGACCTGACAGGGGAAAGGGCACAACTTAGAACTCAGCAGACAAAGCAAACAGCGTTGTGCAGGACAAGCCGTGGTGACAGAAGCAGAATCAGCTGATGTGGAAGGCACCAACAGACTGGAGACACCTTCTCCTGTGCAGTGTGTCTGGGGTTGTTCTGGGTGCTACCAAGAATCCTGGGCTTTCTAACAACCAGTTGGTTTATTTTAAAAAATTAATTGAGACTGTTGACCAGATTTAACGCACTCCTCCCTTACATTTTGTGTTGGGGGCAAAAAAGGAGCAGACCACTGTCCCTAAGGTGGGAGGACCTGTGCTTGGTCTCTTCTAACCCCTGCTGACTCCGGCCCACCAGCCCTGCTCTCACTCCTTTGCCAGATGTGGCTCCAGCTCATGTCCATTGAACCCGGAAATTTAGAACTCTGGGATGATGCTGACCCTTGTGGGGCTGACTTTGGCTCATGACATTGTCTCTTCTTTTTTTTATCCCACCCTTGCACTTTCAATGGGTACATTGTTTGCAAATGAAGAGTGACAGAGATTTCTGGAGTCCGCTTTGCTTCCCCAGGGAACAAACTGCTTACTACAGCAGCACATGTGCTTGATTCAGCTGGTGGTTGGGGTCAAAATAAGAAACTTGGGCCCTTGGCACGGTGCCTGACATGGTCTGAGTGCTTAATCCATGCCTGCTTTTTTCTTTTTACCGAATTAGAATCTTTCTCAACTGTTAAGAACAGTAAATGTAAAAAGACTTCTCTTGGACAGCAGTTAAGTTTAAACTCCCTTTGGGAAGTTAGTTTTAAATTCATTTGTGCATCCATTATTGAGCATTTAGTGAGTGCCTTTTATGTGCCAAACTCTGGGCCGAACACTGAAGCCATAAATAGAAATAATTGGCCTCTCTCCCCTCCAGGAACGCAGTATAGGACAGGGGTCAGCAAACCATGGCCCCTGGGACAAATCCAGCATCCTGTTTTTGGAGATAAAGCCATCCAGTATTGTCCCTGGTCCCTCGTGCCACCATGCTGGAGTTGAGTGGTGTGACAAGGTGGCTGGAGTCGAGTGGTGTGACAGAGAGCAGTTGTGTGGCCCACAAAGTCAAAAGCGTTTACTGTGCACCCCTTTATAGACACCATTTCCAACCCCCGTCTAGAAAGGGCCTAAGAGTAGTAGAGACACTTGGACTTTGGGAGAATGATGCTATGATGGAAAGCTGGGCAGAGAGGAGGGGATCCCAGCCTGGAGTTGGAGGGACCCTGCTATAGCTATTAACATTATTGGAAAATAGACATTCTTTTTAAAAAAGAAATCCACCACTTCCTGGTTTTCCCATTTTGTTCTGACTTCCTCTTCTTCCACACAGAGGAATAAGAAACAAGACCCCACACCATTGCTGAGTGCTTGGGTAGCCCATTAAAGGTTTTCTCTTCCCCTCAGACTAGGAAATGAGTGATGGAGACTCAGCAGTGGACATACTGACCACGGATTTGCAGAAGCTTCTAGAAATGATTGATGGTGCTCAAGTATACCTGTGGTGTGTTCTGGAAATACATGCTTCAAACCCCATGTCCTCTGTGGTCCTCAGGCTCATGCCTTTGGAGGTCAATGGCCTTTTTGGAGGCCATGTGCTATCAGGCTTTGGAGACTCAGGGTCAGGCTTTGGGACCAGTTTTCCCTTTTTTGCACAGTGTTGACCTTCTAAGATGGCCCAACCATGTATTCTTGTTACAGCCTGAATAAACGCTCGGCTGCTGTCTCTCAATGCCAATAAATAGAAAGGCAGAGAACTGGTGGAAAGAAGTTTATTTCTGAATTCAGAATTCAGGCAGGCAGAACCTGGCACCTGGCATTTCCGAAACCGGTCTGCTCACCCCTTGGCTTTCATAGTTCGTTTTTACAAGTTTAGGGTTGCTGGTATCAATAGACTGACTACGTGACTGACAGAGCATTGTGTAGAACTTAAGTCATAGCCACGTTTTGTTAATAGTGACATTTATGATCCACATTTCCTGGCGCCAGTTACCAAGGGTAGCCCACAATTTCTCTTATCGGGAACACCAAACAGAGTTGACCAAGCCTGTCATAGAGTAAGAGAGTCAACAGAGCCCATCACGAAGCAAAACATCATTCACTACAACATATTGTTGACTGTAGTTATAATACACAAAATGTTATACAAATGACAGGACATATGGTTGCATGAGTGCTATATTTCTCAAATCTATGACCACTGATAAAAGTGAATCAGAATTCGCTTCTCTCAGTTGCATGAACATAGTCTGCAGGGGAGTTAAGAGTTCCTTGAAGTGACTTATGAGGATTGTATAAGAGATAAGAGAACACTTTGCTAATTCTCAGGAATGTGGGTACGTGCAGGGCCACTCGAATGCTCGCTATGCCTTTCTTTAAGGGTTGTGGCAATATGGACAGACAATAGTGGGTTTCCGTGTCATTCTTAACTCCCATTTCTCCCTGATCTGAAATGCTCTGCTCACAACCAGGGCACGGACATCGAGCTGAGGCAGCTGCGGGTGACTGCACTCCCCTTGTAGGTTTCTCTGACGAGCTCCCTGGCACGTAGTCTGGGTGGTGTCCCTACCCTGCACTGAGCTGCACCCCTAGGCAGCCTGTTATTCCAGTGACCTGCCAGATGCTGTTCCCAAAGTCGCAGGCCGTGCCCTCTGCCCACTCCTCAGACTGCTTGGAGGTGACCCCTACCCCAGCCAGAGCCTCTCCCCACCCTCCTCAGGTGGAGGCAGGGTCTGAGTCGGGACGTCTCCAGAGCCTGCCTCAGTAGAACCTTCTCTAAAAGATTTGTGGAGTGAACAATTTAAACACAAGTGATCTAGAAGAAACCATCTAGTGCCATCTTGGCCATGAAAAAAGGAGATGATGGAGGCCCTGGGTGGTGGTGGGGGGCATGGAGTACTCCATGACGATTCCACCGTCAACCAGGCACTGCGGCTCATGCTTGTCATCCCAGTGCTTGGGGAGGCTGAAGTGGGAGGACTGCTTGAGCTTAGGAGTTTGAGACCAGCCTAGGCAACATAGCAAGACCTCATCTCCAAATAAATCAAAAAATAAGCTGAGTGTGGTGGCATGGGCCTATAGACGCAGCTACTTGGGAGGCTGAGGCAGAAGGATTGCCTGAACCCAGTAAGTCAAGGCTGCAGCCATGATCATGTCACTGCACTCCAGCCTGGGTGACAGAGTGAAACCCCAACTCAAAACCAAAAAGATTCCACATTCCTTCCATCCACCCATCCACTCATCCATCCATCCATCATCTATCCATTCATCCAACAAACACTGGTGGGTGGCTGTTCTGTGTCAGGCTCTGTGCTGGAGACTGGGCAGGCAGGGAGACCCCACAGATGAGCTTCCAAAGACAAATGAGATTCCAACAGACACGATATAAGCTGGTGAACAGCGTATATCCTAAAGGAGGCAGTGGGGGGATGGGGGTGGTGCGGAGGAGACTGGAGCCTAGTAAGGGAACAGAGAGAGTCGGGTAGGATTGGGCCCAGGGCAGGCAGGGGAGACCCATGTGGAAGGTGGAACCAGAGCCATGAGGGCATTGAGCAAAGAGTGCTCAAATGAGGGAACAGCAGACCCGGGGTCACAGGTGGGAGGGAGCCGGGGCAGACAGGCCTGACAGTCCAGGCCCTCAGCCCTCACGTGGGCCCTCCTTCCACCCGAGAACAGGATGGGGACAGAGCCTTCAGTCTCTCGGACTGGGAGGTGGGTGGGACAGAGAAGCAGGTGGCTGTTGGCTGATATTGCAAGGTGCTCCAGAAGGACTTCTGCCAGGAGCAGGCCAAGAAAGGGGGTGAGGGAGGACTTGTCAGAAGTGCAACTTCTTGGGGGTCAGGACTACAGGAGGGAAGGCTCCTGGGCCCACAAGAGCTGGCACCCGGAGAGTCCTCTGCAGATCCAGCCGGTCCGGGCAAGTCCAGGCCTGGTGAGGCCCACGGAGGGGCTGGAGTGCAAGGAGCTGAGAAAGACTTTCCAGAGGGAGGAGAACCCCTGCTTTCCAGAGGGAGGAGGTCCCCTGCCTCATCCTACAGCTCAAACCAGAAGAGAGAGAGACTGCAGTCAGTCTAGAGGACTCACAAAGAAGGATCAAGGCTCCAGATGGATCTGCTCCATCCTGGTCTTTTGCAGATAGAGAAACTGAGGCTTGGCAAGATGCAGGGGTCTGCCTGGGGTCTAGAGTTTCAGCCCACTTGGCTTTAACCCAAGGTCCTTCCTGGACAGCGTGAGGTCCTTCTGTGGCCCACAAATGGGGCACACCCACCGCCAAGTACCCCGATAACACTCCTGTGTCTCCCAACGTGTGGTGAAGAAACACCACACCCACCAGCCAAGCTTGCCAGAGAATTGACCTTGGATCTGCTGCCTGCGAACCCAGTACAGTGGCTTGGCACGTTAAGGAAAGGTGATAGCCAAGTGTTGCCTTGTCTGAGGGTTGCCTTGTCTGAGGGTAGGGATGGGATAATGGCCGTGATTAGTGGGTGTAGACAAATGGGGCCATCAGAGAAGCTCTGTGCACCAGGGAGGACTGGAGGAGATGAAGTGCCCGCTCAGGCCTGGCACACTCTGGGCACCCTCTCACCAAGCTCTGTGTCCCCTTCCCTTCCCGGGGAACATTACATTAAGTAATTGCTTTAGTGGCCAAGTTATATATTACCGAGAATGAACCTGGCTCTGACTTATCATTCACTTTTACTGTTTTGCCTAGAGAGGTTTCTGTGGCAGCTCAGAAAGCCAGAGATGAATAAGGAGAGAGGTGACATTAAAAGCAGGCTGTTAGCAGAAGAGAAAATTAAACAACTCAGCCAAAATCACAGCCTGGTAGCTCCTTGCCTGCATGAATGGGGAGATTAATTGTGCTCCCCCACCCCCCACCCAGCCCCTTCTAAGCACTGAGAATTTGCAAGGGATTCTCTCTTTGATCCTCTCTTCCTTTTCAAACCTATGACTTGAGGGCTATAGCTCCCTTTTTCAGAGGAGTATACTGAAGTTCAGAGAGGTACAATTACTTGTCCAAGGTCACACAGACATGCAATGATGGGGCTGGATTGAGATCCCACTCAGGATCACCACCAGGCTGGTGGGACACCTCATCAGCCAGGTCACACCCCATAAGCATGAAGAAAGTAGTGAGGGCTCCACCCTTGAGTGGGTAGAGGAGAAGTTGGAGACAGTGGGGCAGACACCCTCACTCCAGCTGGGTCAGGTGTGCCAGGCCTCAGCTCTAGAACAGAGAGGGATTCAACAGCCAATGAAAGGGGGCCCTGGTGATCACAGTCTAAGCACACAGGGAGCGATTGGCTAAAAAAAATCTCAGATGCAGGAAACTGGGAAGAAAATCACAAAGAACAGCTAAGACTTGTGTGCATGAAACCCTAGCACCCTCCCAATGTCCAGTGTATTTTTCACCATTTTTACCCTGCCTAGTGAATTGTCGCACTGACTCTACTAAGAAAGCCCTTCTCAAATGAAGATTTTGGGGTCTGGAGGGCTCGGGCTGCTCAGTCACAGTCACACAGAGAGATGCAGGCCTGGGCTCCACTCTCTGTCTTGCTTTCCTCATGACACGTGCGCAGACCATAGGCTATCCTCCTAGTGACCTGGATGGACTGAACCCTGTATGGCGAGGGACGGGCTGACCCCACTCATCCAAGAAGCACTAACCTGTGCTCTGCACATGCTGTTTAGCAGGCAGGGAGAGCAGACTCCACAGTGGAAACAAGTTACCCAAGAAGATGAACAAGAAGGTATTGTGGTACCCATGGGGCCTAATGCCCTGTTTTCCCAAGCTGCCTCGGGAAGCCCCCCATGATTCATTTCCTGGGAGTTCTGGAGAGCTGGGGTTTAATGTGAGACATTTAATTTAAGCCAGTGTCAGTCTCCGTTGGTCACCACTCAACTCCAGACCTTGCCCCAAAAAGCTTATGGAAAACGACGCTCTGGCCTTCTGAATCCCCAAACGGAAGTCCTATTTAGGCCGCCTCCCTAATGCGCTGAGAAGATGCACAGGGAGGTCTCTGCACAGACAGGGGAGGCTGGTCGGAATAGAGAATCTGGATGAGGCTCATGAAAGGCGGCGAAGAGTCCAGCAGCATCTGCACAGGAACAGGGATGGCGCGGAGACTGTCTGGGCGTGGAACAGACCTCGCTGTTCATCTCAAATAATGAGTCTCTTACAAGTGCCCCTAGTCAAGCACACAGGGCATACTTATGCCTAAATATGATCTAATAAGGTAATTCTTTTCATGTCAGTGTCATATAATCAATAGGGAAAAGACAGTGTATTTATAGCCAACAATTAGGCTTTCACAGCATTTTCCCCCTTTCCTTCATCCACAAACACCCTCTATACACCCCATCCCCAAATCCGAGTCATTGTCACTCTATCCATCAAGATTTCCTGGGTGCAGGGAAGATTCCACAGCATGACTTTGGTATTTTTTTTTAAAAACCCATGAAGAATGATTTTTAAATGCACGCATCATGCAACAAGATGGATTTCAGCATCCATCAGCAGCATCGTTAAGAGCCGGCAGCGTAGACGGGGAGATGTCCTTGAGAGGGTGTGTTGGTATACGTATTGTGTTACGAAGTAATAGAATCAGGCCAAGTAAATTAACTCATTATGATTGGCTTTTTATTCCCCGCTTGTCAGGAGTCATAACTGTGTGAAACATTCCCCACCTCGATCAATTGGAAAATCAATACCCTGGTATTTGTGGAGAGCATCTCTTCTAGGAAGAAATGAAAGGAAATGTTTGGGAAACATTCAGGAAATCATTGAACCCTTCTGGCAGCCTGGGTTTTAATGCAATCACTCTTCTTTGTTGGCGCTGAAACAAGCTCTGTGGGCAGTGGGTAGTCTGGTGGGGAGGGTATATGGTCTTGATCATCCAGGCCACCATGGATAGCCCTGGCAAAGCGAAGCTTGCGTCCTGGGTAGCTCTGATGCAGGTTTGCTGTGCTTGACAGGGCCAGTTTACCATCCTGGCCCTCGTGGCCCTGGAGGGGATGGTGAGCCGGCATCAAAGATGCCACCAGCTTTGGAATCAGCTGCTGGAGCCCCTCACCAGCATGGTCACAGACATCATCACCCAAGCACGTCTTGATGATGGGTTGCTGAGCACGTTGCAGTATTTTGTAAACTACAGATTTAATAAATCTGGTCTCGAGGGAACGTCCCTGTGTAGGCGCCACTTCCTGGATTGTTGATTGCTTTTTTAAAAATATGGAAAATATCACACATAGCCCATGTGGAAAGAATACTGTCATAAACCCCATGTACCTCTCTCTCTCCTGCCTTTGGATGCTTTGGAGGGAAATGCCAAACATTGCGAGTATTTCCTAGTATAGTTCTAAAAGATGTGAACCCATCAAAAAAACATAAACATGGTGGGAAACTGCCAGAGGAGGGCGGGGGAGGAATTGGCAGCAGTGGGAAACTGCCGGGGCAGGAGGAGGCACACCTCATCAACAAGGGTACCTTCATAATGAACATCTGTATACGTAACCCTGAATTGTACCCCACATCTTTAAAATTAAAAAACAAAACAAAAACATAAACACAATACCAAGATGACATCAAACGAATGACAAGTCCTCAGTATCAAATACGGAACCCGTGTCCAGATGTTCTTGTAATTGGTTGCTTGGCTGATATATCTTCTAAGTCTTAATCTGCAAATATTCTCTCTCTATCCCTGCAATTTGCCGGTTGAAAGAGCCAGATCAGATGCCAGAGATTTTTCATCGTCTACGTTTTGCTGATTGCATCCCCATGGTTTTATTTAAAAATGGTGATATTCTGGTTCTATCATGCCTTCCTCATTTATTAACTGTAAGACTTCTATAAAGAGAAACTTCCCCTCGTCAAATATTCAATTTCCCTGACATACAGTTTTTATTAGAAAAAAAAAGCAAGATAAATGCTTGATTTTTTTTTTCTTTACTGGCTTTCAAAATAGTGAGTTGGTTTCCTAGTATCCCTGCAAAATGCCTCATGTGTTTTCAGTGTCTCGATCCCTCTGGTTATCATCCTACTGACAGTTAATACCCTATCTTTGGCCAGTTGTTGGCCCTGAGCCTTCCCTGCTGTGGAGCTCTTTGAGAAATCCTTCCCTCTTTCTTTCTTTTCCTCCTTCCTCTTCCTCTTCTTCCTTCCTTCTCCTCCTTTTCTTTTCTCTTTCCTTCCTCCCTCCACTCTCTCTCAACCTGTTACCCTCCTGTTCTCTCCTGGCCTCTTCCTTTTTCCTCCTTCCTTCCTCTCTGTGTGTTTCTGTCTTCTTATTTCTTGTCCTTGCTGCAACTCACCAGCTCTGCCATTGCCTCCCTTTCTGTTTAAATCTCAGACCCACTGAGAGTTCTGTGAGCCACAATGCACACCACAGAGCCTGACCCAGCCTTCCCATCACTGCAGGATTGATTCTGCTTTCCAATGATCTTTAACAAATCAGCCTCGTTATTTATCCAACTTGCTAACACATCCAGAATTGGAATGAATTTCTGGGCTGTGGGGGTGCTTGGTAAAAGAAATACAGCAAAACAGAGGAGCAGACCCCACTCCCCATCCTCCCCAGATCCCAGCCATCTTCCTGCCCCATGGCCTGAAATGGCCATGTCTGTTCTTAACTGCTCCTCGCTGATGTTCATGGACATTTGTCTCGCATCTGCCATCTGCATTTCAGCTGCTCTTTGTGGCCGTTGTCCATGCCACAGGACAGTACATGGATTTCTACACCCTCATCTATGTCATCTGGTTGATTCATTTGCTGAGTCCAGAAAAGCCATTGCTGAGGTCTGGCCAGGACTGTGTTGTTTCCTCACAGTCTTGGGATCTTCCAGTATATTCTGTGCCTTGGGCTGCCTGCCACTTTCTGCAAAGGTAAGTCCAACTACCCACCTGCCCACCAACTCCAGGGGAAGCATCAAGTTTTGGCAGATGTTGACTTTGCCCTGAATGTGCTGGTTGCTCTTGGGAGGAGAGTGAGAGTTCTTGTGCCTCAGTTTCTTTTTATAGAAGAATTGCTGCATTGAGGGACTATGGGACCTCAGACATAGTTTGGCCCAACACTTGGGTCACTTTGTTCTAGGGCATAATTGACAACTACTAACACAGTCTAAGAACAGAGTCACTCCACCAGGCCAACCCAGGGGCACCTGGAGAGGAAGAGTTGGCCCAACTCTGCTCCAAAACGCAAATCAAACGAAGAGTAGGACACAGGACGAACAATACCCACTGCGCTCATGGACGCTCCTGGCTTCCTGAGTGCTTCCTGCCTCCTTCCTTTGAGCAATCCTGTTGGATTAAATCAAACACCAGCACTCCCACTATACAGATAAGGAAGCTGAGGATGCCAAGGAGAGGTGAACGGGCTGCATCCCAAGTGCCGTGCTGGCTGTCTTGCTGCCTTATAACTACAGTCAGTTGGCTCTTGATGGCACTGACAAAAGGGAAACTTGGTCTGCAGACTTTGACCTGAATGGTCTTTCCCTTGGATCATCTCAACACAGTAAAGTTCAAAAATCTCATCTTGAGTCACATTCAATACCTCGATTCTAGTTTTAGGCACCATCTTCCCAGCCTGCATGACTTTCCTGTCAGCCAACGACTTTTCCTTACCTCTGCCATCTTTCTTATGTTTTCTCCATTGCCTTTTTTGGTTTCTCATTTCTCTTCCTTCTTTCTCTTCTTCTTCTTCCTTCCTCCTCCTCTTCTACTCTCTCTTCTTCCTCCTTCTACCCTTCTCTCTCTCAATTCCCCTTCTCTTCTGTTCTTTCCTGGCCTCTTCCTTTTTCTTCCTTCCTTCCTCTCTGTGTTTCTCTCTTCTTGCTTCTTGCTCTCATTGTAACTCACCAGATCGCCCTCTCACTTTCTTTCTTGAGTTCTCTCCTCTCCTCCTCCTTTACTGCCTTCTCCTGTGTACAGTCACACTCTCCTGCTTCCTGCCTTCTTCCTCTTACTCTCTTCCTCCTTAGTGGGTGCTGAAGTCTTTAGCCTCCTACATGGCTCCTCTCTTCCCTCACAGCCTTGGTTAGCCCCCACCTTGCAGCTCTCAATGTGGGATGGACACCTGGGTTTGTCACTTGTAGATCACATTGATCGATTGATCCCCAGTGTCATGTGTGGGCTGGGCAGGTGTCTCCAGGAAGTACCCCAAACACGCTATGGGGCGGGCCGCCAGGAGCATGGCTCCCAGACAAGCCAGTGGTCAGGTCCTCAGCATCTTCTCAACTTTTTAAAGGAAAGTCCTTCCCTTGACCCTCAAATCATATCCGATGTCTTAGTCATTTCATATAATTTGAAAGAAACATTAATAGAACATAGACCTGATGATCTTTAGAAAAATAATGAAGACAAAAAGAAAATTGCTCCTTCCTTTACAGATTACCCATGAAGAACCACCAGCAAAGAAATACATTCAAATCTCATTAAGTGGTTCTATCTCAGGAAGCCGGATGCCAATTTGTTACTCTGTGAGGAGCGAGGGTGTCTGAGTGCCTCTTCACGTCAGGAACCTCAGATTGGGCAGGCAATCGAGGACTCAGGACATGCCAAATTCCATCTCAGCCTTCCTTCTGGCCAATCTTCTTTCCGATGTTTCTCCATTTCATCTTCTTGTAATCATCCAGACAGTACTCAGGGAAGAAATATAGTTATCAGTTTCCAAGGTCTCCATCTAATTAAAAAATGCTTGCGTCGGAGAGAATTTTAATTCATAAGCATTATTCTGATGTGGTGAAGGGGGGAGGACTTTTAATAGATGATTTAAAATCCAGAGATTTAGTAAGATACTAAATAAAAAGTGGTTGGCTGATTTGCAAATAAGATTTCCAAATGTTGCCTCTGATAATGACCTTCCAGAATTTGGATTTAGGAAGTTAGTGTTTTCTCATCCAAGAGTAAGCCCTCTTTGTGTTCTTTTAGGAGCTTCTCAGTCCAGAAAATATTCTTGTTGAAAGTAGACTAAGTTATATAGGCGAAAATGTAGCTAAGAATGGTGGAAACAGAGGTTTTCATTTCCTTCATCCACTTCTTGCCTCGTCCCTGAATTCTGTTGCATGCAGAATTCATTGTTCAGGCATTCATTTGTTCATCAAATGCTGCTGATGGACTCAAGCTATGTGTTTAAGCAAAGTCTCTGGTTTCACCCAACCACGGTCTTCAAAGTGTTGGAAGGGTGAAGGGAACCCCCACCTGAGAATCCAGGACTTTACTGAGCCTCCCCCTGGGACATTCTGCCTGCAGTTCTGAGTCAGCTTCTGACCTGGGTGCAGAGGCTCCAGAAGCACCTTCTGGAAAATCACATGTCCCTATGCCACCACTTTCACTGAGGAGATGGTGACGAGGGAGGCTCCCAAGCAATAAGAGAGGATGAACTTGGTCCCCTGAGCACACTGCCTCGCCGGTCCTAGGGAGCCCTCCTTTCACAGAAGCTCCTCGTGGTGCGAAAATGGCATGAGATTCACGACTAGGCACCCAAGGCCATAGGGCAGGGCAGCCATGGTGAGGAACCATCACCCCTTCCTTGCATCCTTTCAGTTGACTTCCTACCCCTCCCAGTAGTCTCCCTGCAGTGGCAGGTGTTTGCAGGTGAGAACAGAGTGCCAGTGGAATGTGGACAGGGGACACTGTGGAGATCTGCAGAGAGCTGAGGCCAAAGACTTTGACCAGCTCAGTCCCATTCTCAACTTTATTTTCTGCTGGTGAGAGCTGAGGTTCTGGTCCGAGGCCACCTCGTGCGAAGGGTAGCCTTTGCCCCCTTTCAACATGGTGGGTCCCGGAATTGCTTCCTTTGGGGAAGAAATTACTATCATTTCTGATTTTTTTTTTTTTAGTTGAAGTCTCACTCTGTAACCCAGGCTGGAGTGCAGTGGCACACTCACTGCCACTGCAGCCTCGACCTGCTGGGTTCAGGCAACCCTTTCACCTCAGTCTTCCAAGTAGCTGGAACTACAGGCATGTGCCATCATACCCAGCGAGTTTTTTGATTTATTGTAGAAATGAGATCTCACCAAGTTGCCCAGGCTGGTCTCAAACCTGTGAGCTCAGGCAATCCTCTGCCTTGGCCTCACAAAATGCTGGGATTACAGGCTTGAGCCACTGTGCTCAGCCTCTTTTTTGACTTTTATAATATTATAAAATTGAGCTATAATTTACATACAGTGAAACGTTCAGATCTTAAATATAATATTCGCTCTTGGAGACGGTGCATCCATCGGAGTACACACATTTCCTTCATCCAGAAACTCACTTCACTCCTCTTCCTAGACAATTCTTCTCCCAGGGAGACCACTGGCCTGATTTCTACCATCATAGGTAAGTTTACCTTTCTAGAATTCCATCTAAATGGAATCACATGGCATTTCCTTTTTTTGTGTCTGGCTTCTTTCAATCACCATGACATTTTTGAGATCCATCCATTTCATGGTGGATTTCAGTAGATCATTCCTTTTGATTTCTGAGTGGTAGTTCATTGCATGAGTATTCCACTTTTTGATTATCCATTCACAAGTTGATAAACATTGATATTGTTTCTAGTTTTTGAGCTAGTATGCATAAAGCTCCTATGAACAATTTTGCCTAAGGTTTTTGTGGACATATGTTTGTTTCTCTAGATAAAAACCTAGGAACAGAATTGCTGGATCATAGGGTAAAGCCACCTTTTGTGTTTTAAGAAGCTGCCAAATAGTTTTCCAAACTAGATGTGCCATCTTCTATGACTTTCTGAATTCTTAACCTCCTAATTTCATGGTATGTATTCACCGGGTCCCCGCCATGTACTCACCACCTGTTCATGCATTCAGAAATTTCACTGAGCAACTGTTATACACCAGGCAGTGTTTAAGGCACTAGAAATTCAACAAAGATCCCTGCCCTTATCTCAGCAGACTGTTTATGTGGTTGTTGTTTTATTTATTTATTTTTGAGTTGGAGTCTCACTCTGTCGCCCAGACTGGAATGCAGTGGCCGCTCCTGGCCACCGCAGCCTTGACCTGCTGGGCTCCAGTGATCCTTCCGCCTCAGCCTTCCAAGTAGCTGGAACTATAGGCGTGCGCTACCACACCCGCCTAAATTTTTAAAAAAATTATTTATTGTAGAGTTGCGGTCTCACCAAGTTGCCCAGGTGGGTCTCTAACCCGCGGACTCAGGCAATTCACTCACCTCAGCCTCCCAAGGCGCGGGATTACAGGCTGAGCCACCGAGCCTGGCTGGTTGTTGTTTTAGAAATGGACAAATTTATATGAAAAAGGAAAGAATCTGGAATATTCAAAACAATTTTTTTAAAAAAAGAATAAAGTTAGAGAATGAATGCCATCTGATCTCCATACTTACTATAAAGTTCAGCAATCAGGATTGTGTGCGGGAGTGGTAGAAGAATGAGACACCTGGATCAATAGACCAGAGAATTCAAAGGATGGTGGTTTCAACAGATGCTGCTGGAACAGTTGGCTATCTCATGCTAAACGCCCCCCCCAAAAAAAACCCTAAAATACAAAAAACTTTGATCTGGACTTCAAACCATATACAAAAATTAGCTTGAAATGTATTGTAGACCTAAATGCAAAACCCAAAGCTATAAAACTTCTGTAAAAATTAGGAAAAACCTTTTGTGACCTTGAGTTTGAAAAATATTTCTTAATAAGACACAAAAAACATGAGCCCTGATAGGAAAAAATTGATAATTTGGACTTCGTCAAAAACCCCACAAAACGTCTGTTCTTCAAAGACACTATTAGGATCATGAAAAGATAAACCACAGACTAAGAGAAAATATTTTCAAAACTATGTCTGATAAAAGACTTGTATCTAGAATATATAAAAACTTTTACAACTCAGTAAGGGAAAGCAATTCGTTTTTTAATGGGCAAAAGATTCAAACAGACAATCAAAAAAAGATAAGAGGCATATTTTGAAAATATGTTCAACATTATTAGGCATTAGGAAAAGGTAAACGAAAAATTAAAATGTGATACCATTGCCCACTTGTTAAATGGCTAAGATTAAGACACAATTAAACCAAAAAAACCCCTTAAAATACTGAGTGCTGGGAAGAATGCAGAGCAACAGGAATTCTCATTCATTGCTGGTGGAAATGCAAAATGGCAGAGTCACTTTGGAAAACGCTTTGACAGTTTTTTTTACAGTTGAATGCACATTCACCATGTGACCCAGCCATTCCATGCCTATGCATTTACTCAAGTGAAATGGAAACCTAGTCCTTCACAAAAACCTCTACATGAATGTTTATAGCAGCTTTGTTCATAATCACCAAAAACTGGAGACAACTCAATTGTTCATTAACTGTATAATGGGTAAATTGTGATACATCCATACAATGGAGTATTACTCAGCTATAAAAAGTAATGAACTACCGACACATGCAATAGCATGGGTGACTCTGAAAAGTGTTATACCAGACACAAAAGGCAACACACTGTTTCATGCCATTTATATAATATTTTGAAAAAGGCAAAACTATAGGGATAGAAAACAGATTAATGGCTACCTGAGTTGCAGGAAGGGAATTGGTGACCAAAGGCCCGGGAAACTGTGGGGATAGTGGAAATGTTCTTTATCTTAATTGTGGTGGTGGTTACAGTACTCTACACATTTATCACAATGTAAAGAACTACACACCTAAATGGGGAATTTTACTACATGCAAGTGACACCTTCATGAACCTGACTAGGTCACACCCCACCCTCACCCAGCCTCTCAGCAGTGGCGTCTGTGGAAGCCTCCAAGATGTCTTGCTCACTGCATTTCTCTTGCCTCCCCCATTTTATATGTTCCTTTCTATTTTAAAATGCCCCATGGGAAATATGGGTGTGTCCCTCTGCCAAGTGACAGCATCTCTGCTCGCCCTTCAATCTTCCAGGTCCTATTTGGACATGATGAAAGTTGCTGTTTTTCCTTATCATTTCTTCACCTGGTGTTTTTTTTTGTGGGGATGGCACAGGTCAACATTCTGGGGGCTGGGTACCTGGTGGCCTTTGGCTACTTCATGCTATATGGAAGCCACCTCCTTTTGAAGCCCATGAAGTTCATTCTCTGGCCCCTGGACTGGCTGGTCACCTACTCAGTTTTGGTAGTTGCTGTAAAGAGTTTCCTTTCAGTGCAGGGAAGTCCTCCTCTCAAGACCTCTCTTTGTTTTCCTAGCATGACTGTCTTAATACCCTTAAAATAGGGTATTTCCTGCCAAAACCAACAATCATCTTAGCAGGGCTTTTTCAAAGATATGTTTACTAAAGGTGGAAGAATGTAAAACGATCTTCCACATGTCACGCGTGATGCAGTCTGTTCTTTTTTGGAGTAACTTTTGATGTTGAAGGGCTCTGAATTTAAAGGAATCAAGAGGTAAAAAGGAGGATACCTGGGAGAGAGTCTTTATAAACTAGATGGTAACCTAGAGACGGTGACCTGGTGAATTCGTGTTTGTTCATTGTCATAGAAGGTAGCTTATTAGCCAGTATATCTATCTTCCCTCCCTCCCTCTCTCCTTCTCTCTCTTGCTCTCTTTCTTTTTTGCATTGGGGTCTCATTCTGTCGCCCAGGCTGAGAATAGTGGCATGACCACAGCTCACTCCAGCCCCAACCCTCTGGGCTCAGGCGATCCTTCAGCTTCAGCCTCCCAAGTAGCTGGGACTACAGGCATGTACCACCATGCTCAGCTAATTTTTTTATTTTTTGTAGACAAGGTCTTGCTATATTGCCTAGGCTGGTCTTGAACGTCTGTGCTCAAGCAATCCTCTCGCCTTGGCCTCCCAAAGTACTTGGAGTATAGGTGTGAGCTACTGTGCTTGGCCCGGCCAGTATATTTCAAAGAGCAGCTGCATTAAAATAATGCAGCACAAAGTGGATTAATGAAGCAGTTTGAAGACTAGAGTGCCCATGAGTCTAAAAACTGGAAGGGGTCTCAAGAGATTATTTAGTTCATTGACTCCTCGCCCCACTCCACTCCACTGCCATCTTGGGTTGGTAAGATGTAAGATTTCCACATGATAGATGGAGACAGAGAAATGAGACCAGTCTAGTGTCATCAGTTAGCCCAGGAGCCACTGACCCTTCTTCAGACCCCAGTGCTGGCTTTTCTGTCTGATCTGCTGTACCCCACACATGACCTTCCAACTCCACTGCACATTAAACTCCACTCAGCATAATGGAGTCATTGTTTGGGTATTCCAAAGCCTCAGATCATCATTCAGAGTATCGGTCCTTCTTGGCCTGAAACTCCTGAGTGATTGCCTGTCGGATAGGCCAGCTTTTACTGTAATGGTGACATTTGTATCACCGATTTATCTTATTGCATCTCTGTGGGCAGAGATATCAGTGTCCTTCAGTGTGATATATCTTGGGATTCACCCTCCTAATGGTCAGTAGGTCTTCCTTTATAAACACACACACACACACACACACACACAGAGAGAGAGAGAGAGAGAGAGAGAGAGAGAGAGAGAGAGAGAGAAAGAGAAAGAGAAAGAGAGAGAGGGAGAGATTGTAGAGGGACGGCGTCTTCAGAGATGACGTAGTGGCTTTGAGGATGAGAATACTGAGAACCACTCTTGGCCACTGGTTTGGTGGCGGTAGCTCAATTTCTTACACTTAGTCCTTATCAACGTGAAAGGCTCTTCCATGGTCTCTTGGCTAAACTCCCCTTATGGTCTTGGGGAAGAACTTCATTGGCTCTCTGTGGTTACACAGCCAAATGCTACTCTTCTGAGTGATGGGTACACATGAGGTGGTAACTAAGGAGACAAATGAAAGATGACACTGGCTGGTGAGGGGACGCAGGGGACGGTGTGGATGAAGGAGTGGCATGTCTTCCCCATGCTGCTGTCGTGTCGTAGGTAGGGGCGTGTGTGTATCCAGAGAGACTGCTGGTCTCCCACTGCTGGCTGGTATAGTCTGAGCCTCTATTTCCCAGTGAAGAGGTATGAGTTAAGCAAGTACCGAGGGTGTTCCTGGCACAGCACAGATGCGACCCCTAGAACAGAGGCATGAAAATGGCACGCTGCATGAGAGAAGTTCAGAAACACAGAGAAGCTGAAAGAATTGTGCAGTGACCACCCACGTGCCCACCCCTCAACCAAGGGGTGTTTTGCTGTCTTTGTTTTACCTATGCATGCACACACATAGATGTATTTTTGTGAACTCTCTGAAAATGAAGGTGTGGACCCGGCCTTCTCCTGCATAACCACCACATTGTCAGTGAACCCTCAGAAGGTGATTTCTTACTCGCTGACACCATCTCATACCTGGACTACATCTCAGGGTCACCTGTTGTTCCACATGGTTGATCGCAGCTATTATTATTATTATTAGAATGAGAATCCACTCATAGTTCACATGCTGCATTTGTTTGGCCAGACTTTTCTCGGAAGCCCTTCAAGGAGAGCCTCCATAGAACCTGGGAGACATCTGTTCTCTTGGGGGAAAACTTGAGGCCCAAACAAGGAAGGAGAGGGGTTGTCACAGTGAAGGCTCTGCCTGGAGACCAAATGTTAGGCCAAGGACAGCAACGCCCTCCAGTCGGGGGTCTCTGACTTTAGGGATATTTTGTGCTGAGGGTGCTTCCTAGGAGTTTGTGAGATTCCAGTCACGCCACTAATTCCTTGGATTCAGGCCTGTTTAGAGAGGGAGGGGCCTCAAGCTATGCCTGACTAGAGATGTAACTGACTTTCTTTTAAGAAAGAAGGAAAAGAAGAAATGTGTTTATTTTTACTCTTGCCTCTGAGTGACATCTTGGGTTAGGCTCTCACTCACTCTCTCTCCTAGTTTGTCAAGAAGGTATGTGAGGACACATCTCTCGTCTTTCACAGACAAGTCCAGGGCTTAGTGCTGCAGCCACAGGGGGTAGGTTTCTGTACATTGCAGGGCGGGGATGGGATTCAGGAGTCAAGCTCATGAGCTACCTTTCCTGCCCTGTCAATCAGCCTCCTGTTTACTCCACAGGGAGGGCCACACGGGTTTGGGCATGAGTCACCATAGGGCACCAGGATGTGGGTGGGCTGTGGCTTCAGGGAGGGGAGGGGAGGACTGGGCACCCAGGCATACTTCCCAGACCTGCCCTCATCTCCTCGCTTCCCTGGGAAGTCAGCTGTTTTGGTGGGAGGGGGCGAAGGAAGAGAGCAAAGGATAGAACAGTTGGAAAGGAAGCAGAGCAGGGTCTGTGCAAACCAGGGCTGGTTTGTTCCATCCAGAGAGGTGACAGCATGCTGGGTTCTGGCCCAAGACTGTGGCTTCTCCTGACTCCCTGAGGATGGGCCCTGTTAGCCCCCAGAAAATGAAGCAGGAATCTTTGGACTACCGTGTGTTGCACCTTTCTGCTAATCCAGCTACGGGTCTTCCTGAGCTCTCACTACCTCTATGTGGCCGTTGATCTGGAGGCCACCACAGCCTTGGTCTACAGGTACCAGGAGACTGAGGGGGAAGACTTATATCTCAGGGGCTCCACTGCACATGGAGGAACCTGATCTTACCCCTCCCCTTGACAGAGGAAGAGCAGAGGCTCAGAGTGGCTCACTTGCTTGAGGTTGCTTGGCTGGCCGGGGGCAAATGAGGTGAACTTCAGCCTCTGCTCACAGAGCTTTCCCACCACACCCCAATTCCTTCTGAGTTCTGATTGCGTAGAGCCCTGAGCCCTTGGAGATACTGACTTGTAAACACGGAGGGAGGGCACAGGCAAAGGGCCACTGGGTACATGGACTTGACCCCAAGGCAGCAAGGGGCCAAGTTCAGCCCAGAGGCGAGGGGAGGTTGGCTGAGTTCCTGCCACGTGATTCAAGGCTTCCCTCTCTACTCAACCCCACCTCTACCCCAGCCTCTGGCATCTATCCTTGTTTGAATGTCACTGGCCACAGCTGGTCTGATGGCCACTTCTAGTGACAAATTCCTCATCTGATACTAAACTGATCACCCAGCAGCCCTGGGCTGTTGTCTTTAATGGATGAAAGCGACTCCCTATAGTCTGGTCTCATGCTACATTGCAACACCGTGCCAAAGGGAAGGCCCAGATTCAATTTCAAGGGAATTACACCATCCATTTTCGTAGTGCAGACCAATATTCCAGAATTCAGATACAACTGATCAAGTGTGCCCCCTCAAACCTAACAGCTTCTCACCCTAAGACCTTGCCCAAGCACACCCAGTCTTTAGGTTGGTTATAAGTGCCTATCACCACACAAAGTGCCTGTAGCTTGTTGAGCGTTCTGTCCTGGCCTTCACGCTCTGGAGGTTCATGCTCTTTGGGGAGATAATAAAAGAATTCCCTTGTGAGAGCCTGCTAGATCAGTTTTGGTGCAAAAAATGGCAGTGAATTTTTACCAACAGAATCCACAAAAATGGTCCCTAGGCTAAGATGACTTCTTAAAATGATGTATTTGTTTATTTGCTTATTTTTGCACACACTGGGGTGTGAGTCGTTGGCACCGTCTCTAAGGAAGGCATTGGAGCACTGCAAAGAAGAGAGAAAATTCTGACCCAGTGTTGTGAAATGGGGAAATTGACTTTTCTTTGTTTTCCTCCTGGAAGCACAACCCTTCAAAAGGATCTGCCACCTTATTGTTTGTCTCTTTCTTTGATACGTGTGCTATGCCTTTTTCTTTCTTCCTTTTATTTTTGAATTCTACCAAGAGAAAGACCCCACAGTAAGATTGGGCATGTCCCCGTGTTAGGAGTGTAGTGCACTACCAAGCCATAAATATGGACCATCCATGGATGGAGGTGGCAACAATTGCAGGCTGATTCCTTGAACTCAGAGAACGGAGGCAGAGCTCTTGAGAGTCAGGGGAGCCTGGGTTCCTCCTGGGATGAGCCATCACCTAGTATCATTCTTAGATGAGGAGGTGATGCTTTGAGCTCTTGACAGCTCAGGTGCTCTGTTCTGGCTTAAACCCACGATTCCCCAAACACACCATATGCCTTCCTGGGTCTGGACCTGTCCCTTGCTAAGAGGGGCCACCCTATCGTCTGTTTAGCTAAGTCCAGCCTCCCTCTCTCAATGTGTCACAGTGAACGCATCCCACATGGCTCCCAGGAAGGTTCTAGGGAATGCATTTGCCACTTAATGGTTATGTAATTTATTCCAATTCACTTCAGGGTGAAAAATACCTACACCATTCCTTGTGTGATTTCAAGGATATTGTAACTTAGGGTAAAGCTAGGTTCAAAATGGAATTGAATTAATCTCAACTTTGGAAACTAAATACTATTGGAGAATCCTGGTAGGTAGAAGACTGAAAATTGGTAAAGTGCTGTTTTGCTGCCTGCTCAACTCTGAACTCCCAAACTGTCTGAGCCCACGGAGACCTCCAGACCCCCATCTGCGCAGTGGTCACCTGAGGTTAGCTAATCCCTCTGGTCATGTGCATCCCATCTTCTCAACCAGAGAGGGGTCACCCATCTCCCATTGCCATCACCATCAGCCCCTGTACAGAACCTAGAGCAAGATCCTGACCACCTCGTCGCATGAGAGGTTGGCTGCTGGAACCGGTGTGCTGATGAGACAGACCCCTTTTAACGGAGAGAAACTTGAGAGTGGGACATGGGCAGCTCTTCCTCAGCCTTGGTTTTAGGGGAAAAGGCAAGCACTGAAACCCACAAAAATGGCAAAGGCGTTTTTGCCTCGTGGAGAAGAAAATATCTTTCTCTGTTTGCCTTCAATTGCCAGGATGGAGAAAATCAAAGCAAAGCAAAAGAAAATTGCGGCTCTGCGGGGAGACTGCGGGAGTCCTGACGATTTGGCTGGCAGCGCAAGCTGCCTGCCCAAAGAGTGGGTGGTGCCAGGGGCCTGCATTCAAGGTGAGATGCTGTTACCATGGGATCATGGAGGTGACCTGCTCCCAGTAGTTCTGAAACAGGGACATTAAACTGATCCCTCTGCTACCTCGGGAGTCAGCAAGAAAATGGATTTCTCTCTTCTGAACTGTGGTCTAATGGAAGTGCCTTTTTGTCTGATGCGTTTAAAGAACTTAGGTTTGGAATCGTGCTTGGAGTTGAAATTCTGAATCCATACTCAAGTTGCAGAAAGGATCCTCCCTAGTTTGCAAAATAAAAACACTCTGGTTAAGAAGTGTTCTTTTTGGTTGGACCCCGGTTTTTTGGAAATGCTTATGTTATTTATTTTAAATGGCATTTCTGACTTTCAGTTTTGAGGTTTTTCAGAAAACGTGACTTCCCCAAAGGCCCAGATGGGTAAAGGAAAAAAGCATTTCATTTTTTGTTGCTCATGAAATAAATAAGATATCCTTCTAAAGTTGTTACTTTTTTTTTGAGTTGGAGTCTCACTCTGTCACACAGGCTGAGTGCAGTGGCACGCTCATGGCCACTGCAGTCTTGACCTGCTGTGCTCAGGCGATCCTTCCACCTCAGCCTTCCATGTAGCTAGAACTACAGGTGCATGCCACCATGCCTGGCTAATTTTTTATTTATTTAGAGATGAGATCTCACTAAGTTTCCGAGACTGGTCTCAAACCTGTGAACTCAGGCAATTCTCTCACCTGGGCCTCCCAAAGTGCTGGGATTATAGGCATGAGTCACCGTGCCCTGCCTAAAGTTGTTACTTTTAAATGGGACTGAGTTTTCTCTTTCCTTTAGTTGAGTAAACTGAAAAAAATAATGTCATCGTTTGGGTGTCAACTACTACAGCCATTCTGTCTTATCTGCAATTTATATGCAGGGTGTGATGTATGGTTTAACCTTCCTAATTGGGGGACATACTGTCTGAATTAGTGACAAGGTTGAATTATAGTGCTTTTAAGGAAAGATTCCATTTCAGTACTTTCAAGTTCATGAAACCATTAGAACTGGTCTCCCAAAACGCTGCCCAGTGGAGTCTCTCTAGGGAACACTCTTGAAACAGAGAAAAAAAGAGCTTGTTAGCTTGAACGCTCTTAAAAACAGCACATTATTTTAGGTTGTTTATGCATTTCCTTTTCAGATTTTATTTGCATTAATTAATTTGCCCAAATGAATCATTTTGTAAGATGGAGTGGGGGATGAGGAGAGTTAATAAAGACTCAGTGAGCTGGTTTTGATTTCTTCAGGAGCTTAATCTGTGTTTGTCCAGCATCTTAGAATGACTACACGGTCCAGGTGGTGATGGCTGATAGAGTTTGGGTTTCCTCTCTGTCCAGATGATCTCACCATGACAGAAAATGAGGACAAGAAAAAATGGTGGCAGCCCTGGCTGACACATTCTTCCAGTAAGCAGGCTGGGGGGTGAGGGGTGGTCCACTCAGTTGCGTGGAGCACAACCCCTCAAAAGTCCATGTCTTGGTGGCCAGCTGGACCCAGTAGCTCTTCTCAGTTTCAGGGTTCCCTCAAACCGGCCCATTCTCCAGGAAATTCCTGGATTGTGGCAAGGAAGCAGGCTTGCCATATAAGTCTATCAGGACTATTAGAAACAAAAGCTGAACTTGTGTCCTCTGTGGGGTGGGGTCTCAGGGATTCCTCTGTCTATGGGGGCAACCCACCATCAGCACCATTCACAACACATGCACAGTGACTCAGCACCGGCAACAGAGAAGGATGGGGTTTGGAAATCTGTGACTGTCCAGGTGAATTCCAAAGGAGTCTACTGTGAAACAAGAATACTAACGCATCATCTAAATCTAGTTAGGGAGAAAGGTAGATCCGTCTTGATCTTGACAGTGTTGCTTCTGTATTAAATTGTGCCAGAGGGAAGAAATTTCACATGTAAAGTAACACACCCACCCGATAAGGGAGACATGGAATATGTCTTGGGAAGATTTGTCCTAGGGGGTGAAGTTTATAGGTGATGGGCAAGAGGATGTGTGTTCAGTCTCTTTTTGTGGATGTGTTTTCAAGTGATCCAAGATGGTGGTTCCAGACTCTTTGAGGCAGACAGTGAGGAGGAAGAACCAGAAGGGCGTGAGGCAGGAATGAAAGATGATTGACCGAAGCCCCAAACAGCTTTCCAGGTAATTGTTTAAAAGTTAGGACTCAAGAGCTAACCTCCACATTGAGACCTCATTGTGACTTGAGTGGTGATGAAGATGCTCCTGGCCCCAGGAGCTTTCTCTCCCAATGGAAAGATCTCCCCTGCATCCATGTGTGTCAGATCCAAAGGGACAATTGGATGTGTACACAGTAGGTCAGGCTTTGCAAAACAAGGGTCCTCGAGCAGGGGTTTTTAGTCCAGGTTTATTCGGGTTCCTCTGGGGAATTTCCAATGGTGAATACTTGATCATGGCTTATTTGGGGGCCTGCCATCATAGTGGCTGGCTTGATGACTGTGATTGGAGTTACACTGAGATGTGTACTCACTTCAGAGTGTTCTGGAAAACCAACCGGGTCCTGAGGAAGCAGATCAACTAGTCTTTTGCATCACAGCAAGTCAGCTAGTCTTCTTGGTGTAAATTACTCCCATTGTCTTGGACACATACAAAACCATGTGGGAAACAGAGGTGCTTATCTAAACATGCGGATCACCCTCTTCTGAGTGATTTCAGGTGGGAGGATAAGTTATTTGAAGCAGCATTTTAGTCCCCTTCACTATGCGTATATTTGTGTGTCTATTGCATTCTTAATATTTAGGGTTTTTTTCTTAAGTGTGCATTTTAGTGGAAAGTAATTACTCAGAAAAATACTGAAGGAAGGGAAAAGAATCCCATATGTTATTACTCTTAGCTCCTGTCTTAAGGGATCCATTTTTCATTTTTTAAAAAATTTTTTGGCAAAGCCAGAACTACTTAAAGCAGACAGGAGGGAGGCTGTCACCCGCTCTAGCCCTTTCCACCAAACAGTACTGACTTTTCCGGGAATCAGGAGAGAGATCATCCAGCGAAATTCCGTTTGGGGTTGACTTTGATGTTCCAATGTCTAGATGCAACTTTAAACATCGTTTAAATTCACAAACCACTCCTAAGAGCCTTTTCTCCTCTAAAAGGAAATTACTTGGAACAAATATGACATCGATTTTCCATCTCCCTTGATTAGTCTCATTTGGTCTGATTTTTATTATTTAAGGCTTACCGACAACGAGAATATACAGTTAGCAATGGTTCTAATTAGATTTTGTGACCTTTAAGAAAGAAAAGGAGGGTCTGGGCCCGACGGTGTCTGAAACAGCCAAAGAACAGGGCAGGGATTTGAGTGTTTCCCTACAGCCCGCGTACAACGCTTGGACAAATAGCTCTGCGTCTGCTCTCGGGACAGGGAGGCAGGACGCAGGAGAGATGGGCAGGGACATGCGGGAGTAAGAGGGGGAGCAACGGCGCCGCCGTGGAGGTACTGGCGGCCGCAGAGCAGGGCTTGTGTGGTCACTTTGATCAGCAGATGGTCAAGTAAGGAACATTGGCGTCAAACAGCTCTGCCTTTTGACCGGGTCCATTAACAACAAGTGGACTGTGCAGGAAAGATGAGGTCATGAGGCGTATATGAAGCATAGGGAGTCTTTTATGTGCCCTGGTGGGGTGGGGGGTGTGGGCATGACAAAGGTGATCCCATGGCAGGGACAATGGGATACTTGCTGAAGGAGCAGCTTGTCCGCTGAGATATCGGGGGAGGGGACCAGGATATGCATTTTTCCAAGCCTGTTTTCCATAATGGCTTGAGCTCTGGAACACATGGACCGGCCCGGAGAGAGATAAATATGTGGTCTGTCGGGTGTCCAATCTTTCCGAAGTGAGGCATTCACTGGAGTTAAGCACTGGACCCTGACAGATAGTAACCAGGAGCCAAGACAAATTCGGAAGGCTTTCCTCTTTAGACAGACCTGCCTTTCCTAGTGTCTGGAATGAAGATCAGGTGATTCCACCTTCATGCCTGTCATGTACCCACGACCCCCAAAGAAGTGCCCACAACATTATGTATGTTTAAGGGGAACCATAATTTCCATGGCTCCACAGAATGTAACAAACACTCACCAAAATGTACATTGAAACAGAGGGGAATTTCCAGTGGATGTCTGTTTTATTTTTCTTTGGTGTGATTCAGGAGGTGAGAGACCAGCCACACATGAGGCCAAAGCTCAGGCCGGGAATTTGGGTAAACCTGCTACGCACGACTGAATCCCACATGAGAAATACACATAGGCCAGGCGCAGTGGCTCAAGCCTGTCATCCCAGGACTTTGGGAGACTGAGGTGAAAGGATTGCCTGAGCCCAGGGGTCCAGCCTGGGCAACTTGGCAAGACCTTGTCTCTACAATAAATATTTTAAAAAATTAGCTGGGTGTAGTAGCATGTGCCTATAGTTCCAACTACTTGGAAGGCTGAGGTAGAAGGATTGCCTGAGTCCAGTAGGTCGAGGCTGTGGTGGCCATGAGGGTGCCACTGCACTCCAGCCTAGGTGACAGAGTGAGACCTCAACTCAAAACAAAAAACAAAAACAAAAGCAAAAACAAAGAAATACACACGACCCACCTAGTGCAGACGTTCCTACAAGTTCAGTTGGGGGTGAAATGGGTGGATGCGGTTCAGAGATGTAAAAGCAGAGTAAGACCCAACTCTGAGGTGAGACATGGTTGGACTTTGCAATGGTGTTGAGCTGCACTCTCTGCTGCATTGTTGACATGACACAGGAGAGAAACGGCCCCATGTGGGACCCTGTCGTCCCAGCCCTTCTCGATGTGGTATATTCATTTCTGGAAGGAGGTGGAGCTCAGGGGCTGCAGTGGACCCTGGTCGCCTCAAAATGCTTCCCATACTTGGAAGTTCTTAGGAGAGAATGTTCTACCCCTTGGGCCTGGAAATCTCTAGGGACAGGCATGTGGTCACACCAAGATGGTGAAAATGAAACAGCGGCTGATGCTTATCAAGGGCTTACTGGGGGACAGGCACAAGCCAGACAACTCTAATGCCTATTTCCAGTGAAAGATGGTGGCTAGTAGGTGATGGAACTTGTTCCAGGCCTCCCCGCTGGGGAGCGAGGATGGGAACTGTCTCCCTGGCCAGCTCCTCTCCAGCCCCTTTCTCCCCATCCATGATTTCAAAGGACCCTCCCTCCTGAGCAAGTGTGTCTGAGAGCAACTCCTATTTTCGCCCCCTCTAGCTATGTGATCTTGGGCAAGTGAGTTAATCTCTCTGGACCTCAGTTGTTCCATTTGTGAAAAAGAGTAAAAGAACCTAAGTGAGAGGATTGCGCTAAGATGAAACCACACCAGTGTGTGGTGCAGTAAGTGCTCAGTAAATGTTGGCTATGCATCATGCAATCCTTAATACTACCCCTCTCTCCTTCTATGGAAGGAGGGTTGGAAGCTAGGCACGGTGCTCAGACACAAAAGAGGCTGTGCCCCAACTCCAAACTGGTGCCCACCTTCTTCATCTGCAGTGTCTTCTTGGGACAGGAACCTGCATCCAGGGATGTCCTACTAGCAGAGCCCCCACAGAGGTGCCTCTATGCTCACTGGGTGAATGAACTGGGTAAACTTCTTGGCTCTAGGGCAAGTTAGCAAAAGGAAACAGTGACAGTCTTGGTGGTATCTTGTCAGCTCTTTCTCATGAATACGGGGCCTGTTTGCTTCTGTTGCTGATGGTGGGAAGTGGATAAGCCAACGAGTCACCTCCGCCACTCCTCCAATGATTCCTGCTCTTCCCTCTCAGAAAGGACTGCCCGAGGCCTCCCCACCACAGCCCCATTCTCCTGGGTGATTGGGAAGGTGGTTGGCCTGAGGACATGCCAGGCAGAGCGTGCAGCGTGGTGGTGGCCCTGCCATGGAGCACCGGTTATGGTGATGTGCCGTCAGGGAGGTAAGCCCCACAGGCGGCGAGGGCTTTCTCTTATGATATCAATTTCTTTTAATTATTCTGTTCCGACAGCTTTGAAAGTCACTCCGAGAGCTGACAGATGATTTATGCGTCGCATTAGCTCCTGGCAGTGGCTGCTGTAGGCCTAGCTGCTCCCGCCCGCCCTTCACTGCACACACTCCTGCCTGCAGATTCTCACCCAGGCCTGCAGGGGATCACCAGCATCGGCCACCCATGGCCAGGATCCCTGGGGACATCCCCTGGGTGATTCCATCTCGTGTCTTGACAGGCAAATTGCCAACAGCTGTGTCTGCCCGGTTCCCGGTAATGGAGAGAACTTGCTGCCTTCTCCTTCCCTCCCTCTTCATCCTTACTGGCTTCCCTCCTTTATATTTTATTTTATTTCTTCATGTGCTGAGCCACACAGAGCGCGTTCTGGGATACCGTCCTTCCCTGTTGCGAGAGACCCCACCTTCCCAGCCGACAGGGGAGAGACACAAATGCGGCACCCAAGGGTCACCTGGTTCTTAGCAGCCACTCTGGGAAGACACCTGGCTGCCTGGCAGAAGGGAAGATGCAATGGCAGCCAAAGAACAGCACAAAAACACAGACAGCTTCAGCCCACGACAACCCAGGGGGGGCTGTGGGGGAAGCCCAGTGGCGGGGGTAGGCTGCTATAAGACTCAAGGAGGCTCTCTGCCCAAGAAGAAGCCCAGGTAGAAAAGGCACCCCATGAAAATCCAGTCTCTCTGAAGGTCAGGACTGTGCTTTGTGGGCCAAGGACATTTATAGGACTGTAAAAGGGATCATTTTTGCTAATGCCACAAAATTATACTCTGAGTCGAATAACAGTGGCCCACGGCGGGAACAGAAGTAATTTTCCTCGAGTGCGAAATCTGGCTTTTAGAGAAGTCAGAGGCGGCCCCGATTGAGGTTGGTAGGGCCCCCTTCTCTATGCAATTTAAGTGACCAAACGGGAACTGTGACTTTGTAAATGCATCCCTCTAAAAATGTCCCCTGGGGGGGTAAATGGCACAGGCCTCGCAAGAACACCTAATGGAGGTAAGAAGGTGGAAGAGACAGTTGGTGAGAAATTCTAAGCAGCCCTGTCCTAGGACCACCCATCTGTTCAAAGGTAGCTGTATTTGCTCCAGCATGACCAGGCCCTGTTCTAATCATTGAGGGATAGAAACAAGGAGAGCAGACCCCACTGGCTGGGAGCCCATGGTATGATGAGGAGATGTTGTAGAGGCGGGCCATTCCAATCAGGGTGGTCACAGGGGGCATGTCTTCCATCCTCCAGGCAAGGTCCTGGGGGTTTTGCATGGACTGACTCCTTTAACCATCTCAGAGACCCTGTGAGGAAGGTGCCAGTGTGATCCCCAAGGACACAAGAGGAAACAGAGGCCAGACAGCTTACGGGGCTGCCTGAGATCACCCACTGTCACATCCTGAGGCCTGGGTGCTACTGGGCTGAGGTGCCTGGTCCTGAGGAGCCAAGGGCCACATCCACCCATCCATGGCACCCCTGCAGCCTATGAGTCTTAACACTGCTCAGACAGACTTTTGCTGGGACCTGGGTGTCTCCTTCTGGCCGATCCAAACTTGAGCTCCGACTCAGCTCCCAAATGTCCACCATCTCAGAGACCTGCCTCATCTCTCCCATCTCAGCAGGAATAGAAGCCAACATCCTGAAATCACCATCTTGACCCTTGCCCTATCTCCCGGGAGCAGTGGATTCTCATTTCTAGGTCTCACTCTCCTCCTCTGGTCTCAGGTCTCACTCATTCCCATCCCCCGAGCCTTCCCCCCTATTCCTTCCAGCCACTCAGCGGAAGCGACCCCTGCAGGCTTTATTCTATGTGGCTATTCCCTGTTCCTCCCACCATTTTTGAAGTCTCAGAACTCCCTGGACTCTGGATACCACCTTCCCTGGTTCCTCCTCCGTGTGTGTCCTGAGCTTTGGGCCAGGGTTTCCACCTGCTCAGAATCTCTCCCTCACCTTGCAAGACCCAAGCTCATGACCTTGCCTCTACCCTCAGCAGGCTCTCTCTGTGCTCTGTGGTTTCTGCTGATAAAGTCCTTGATTCAAATCTCATAGAAAATCTTCCCCAGGACCTCCATTCTTGGGGTAGAGTTCCAGGAGATGTTGTAACCTTCTCTCTTTTCCTTACCTGCTACATCAGGTGTTACAGGCCAGGACTCTGAAAACAGGGAATTGTTACAAGTATATTTTAAAACACTTTAAGGCTATCATTTAGACTGTTGTGACTTTCCCTTCCTTCCAAGTATTGCAATTGTCTGCCTCTTCCTCTGGTAAACTGTAAAAGAACATGTTGTAAATTCCAGAATGTTATCTAAAAACGTCAGCATGACCAGGAGACTTTGAGTCATGTCAGTGGTCACGTACCAGAAAATGTTAACGCAGATCTTAAGTCATGCTGAAACTGCATGTAAGCCTCTTAATCTTAACTAGAGGTTGGTGAAGGGTTGTGAATCTTGGATGTAAATATTGGAAATAAGTTTGTGTTGCTTTGAGCAGGTTTCTGGTAATGATGCTGACCCATCTCCCCATGCCAACCCAACATGGTTGCAGAAATTAAACGCTTTTATCCCCCCAATTTCTGCCTCTCGTCTTTGATTGACCATGCGGGATAGCAGACCAGATGAAAACACGGGGGCCACTGCATCCTACTGAGTCTATTTTGGAAGTATCTCTGGGTCCCAGACCTACTCCCACTGCCTTGAGTCAGATCTTGGCTATTTCTTGTTTAATCTACCTGCAGAACCTCTCAGCTCCAACCTCTCCTCAATCTTTATTGGGTCAGAGTCTCTGTCACCCAGGCTGGAATGTAGTGGCATGATTACAGCTTACCAAAGCTTTGACTTCCCAGGTTCAGGCAATCCTTCTGCCTCAGCCTCCCAAGTAGCTAGGGCTACAGGCTGTGCCACCATGCCTGGCCAATGTTTTGATATTTTGTAGAGACGGGTCTCGTTATATTGCCCAGACTAGTCTTGAACTCCCAGGCTCAAGTAGTCGTCTCACCTTGGCCTCCCAGGGAGCTGGGATTACAGGCGTGAGCCACCACACTTGGCCTCTCCTCCATCTAATGCCCTCTTCACATTGACTCCAAGCCATTTCACATCTGCCCTTGCTGCCCTCTTTTAACCCTTCATTGGCTGCCCTATCTCCTGGGGAGATCAGATCATGATGGGTCAGAAACCCTCAGCCTGACTTATGAGGCCCCCTGTGATCTGAGAGTCCCTTGGGTCCCCAGGCACCATATTCTCTGAATGGCACAAGGTAGAACATGTATCTGAACGGTCTGTTCTCCAGGCCTCTCTGCTTGGAGGAGTTTCTACCCATCCTTCAAGATCCAACACAGCCTCATCACTGGGAAGCCCCTTCTGAACTTCCACACCACTTTAGAAGTAACTCTGCCTAGGTCCTGTGCCCTGGACCCCACCCTTCATCGGGGCTTCTCTGCCCTCCCCCGCTTATGAGCCCCTATGAGGATGAAGTGAGCTGGATCCTTCTTTGTGTCTCTGAGGTCTAGTTCAAGGTCTGGAACATGGCAGTCTGCTGGTAGACTTGTTAAACAAATCAATGCAGTCTTCACTGATCATACAGGAATAAATCTCAGACCATCCCAAGTGATTGCAAATTCCAGATGGGAAGAGTCTGGAATCAAAATTCATGAGGCTTTAAAAAAAAAAATGTAGAATGCTCTTTGATGCAAATGTAATCGATTGGTCATTGAAGGTTTTAAAAAATGATGTCTTCAGGGTCGAGGGAGTTCACAGAGATGGGAATACAGTCACTGTGGGCCGGCCAAGAGGGAAAAAGGCCTTAGCAGGGGATTAACAGAACCCGCCCAGAAAGGATGCCTGGAACGGGCAACTTCCCTTGAAGACAGAAGGCTAGCAAGTCCATGTGTCCCCTGAGAGCTGTCATATCTGCTACATCCCACCCATCCAGAGAGTCAAAGAGAACAGCAACTCCAGCAGAGAAACTCCCTTCAAGATGTTGCCAGCTAGTGATTTGTATATTTGAAGCAAGCGGTATCTGCAGCCCAAGTTAGGCCTGAGCTCATTTTTCATGTTCAATCTGGCAGCCCAAATTGCTGTACTTGGATTAGCAAGTTAAGCTAAAAGGTGTTACTCTAGACACTCTACGAGGCAAGGCAATTGGCTCTCTGGATTTGATTACTTGTTTGAAAATACTTTATTCAATAGAGAACTTGTGAGCAATTGAGCTTTTTTTTTTTCAAATCACATATATATTTTTAAATGCATCTAGGGAGTGCCTGTTAAATGGAAAACCTTGTGGCTGAGTGCTCCGGAAAAGGGAAAAATTGCTCCCTGTGTAGCATTTGAAAAAATGGAAGATTTTTTTTCCTATTAGTGTTTCTCAAGGCAGGGCCACATCTGCCCCATCTAGGGCTGTGGGTCTATCTTTCTGGGACTTATGACAGGGTCTCTTCCTCCCCCAGAATGTTCCCAGATAATGAGCTGAAGCAATTGGACAGGTTTTAGGGAAGACTGCTGCACCTGGCGAGGATGACCTTCACCTTGTATCAGGCAGACATGTTCAAGTCTGAGATGCTCTGCTGTTTTGAGATTATTCTGAATCACATGCTCTCGGCTTACTGACAATGGCTCTCCCCATCTTGTCTTTCCTGTGGGCCATGCTTTCAGTTCAAAGGCCCTCAAAACGATTTTGAATGGCAGCAATTTATTATACGGAGGTAGGGACCAAGGGGAGACCCCCGCAGTACCCAGCAGATTGCACCAACAGGTGAGGCGCTCTGCCCACCTGCCACCCTCATACTTTGACAGGACTTGACGACAACACTACCATGTGTTGGGTGCTAGAATCAAGAGAGTGACTTGGTGGGGGAGTCAAAAGATGCAGCCCTAGCCATTTCCATACCCTCTGGAGAATGTGTTAGCTTTGAAATCAGATGAAGTGCAATAGTGGGTGCTCTCAACATGCCTTGCACACAGTAGGTACGCAAGATACACTTGTGGGGTCATCCCAGTGAACTTGGGCAACACATGTTTCTTTTTTTCTTTCTGTTGCATTGTGGACATAATTCACCACTAGCACTGGTGCTCTTTCTGCCTCCAATACAACATTTGTAAACTTGAAGACAGCTTGTCCACAAAATTAATTAGTGCAAAAGTTAAGTACCAGTCATCAGATTCTTTCTCCCATCACATCATTTTTATAAGCCTGTCAGAATGAACTACTGCTCCTCCGCTCTCACCACCCCTCCCCTGCTCCCAAGAGTGCTGGTTAAGAAAGGGAAGCCTTGGCCAGGCTCAGTGGCTCAGCCTGTAATCCCAGCACTTTGGGAGGCCGAGGTGAGAGGATTGCCTGAGCCCACAGGTTTGAGACCAGCCCGGGCAACTTGGCGAGACCTCGACTCTACAATAAATAAAAAATTAGCCAGGTATGGTAGCACACGCCTGTAGTTCCAGCTACTTGGAAGGTTGAGGCGAAAGGATCGTTGGAGCCCAGCAGGTCAATGCAGGGGTTGCTATGAGTGTGCCACTGCACTCTGGCCTGGGCAATGAAGTGAGACTCTGACTAAAAAAGAAAGAAAGAAAGAAAGAAAGAAAGGGAAGCCTCCTGGGTCTGGGTCTGCTCATTCAGAATCACTGAAAATACCCAGGGGGATGAGGCAGCCGGCCCCAACTCTGTCCAGTCTGGTTCCTTTTAAGCTCTGAAATCTCAGTATTGCACGAGCTAGGAAGAAAGATTTGTGTTAAAAAAAAAATGAAGAAACAAAACTTTATTATAAAAACCATTTAATCCACTGGAAGGGATATACTTTTAAGAGTTCATGTTATATCTTTTGTATACAAATAGACCTTCCTAATTACCCATGAAGCAGATCTGTTTGGATTGACTGCTTATAGCTGACTCTAGTAAAATTTGATTCTCCTGAAAGCATTCCTAGAAATGTGACCTTCAGCTAATACCATCTCATGCTTAGAGGGCTTGGTCTGGAGGGTCTGCGAGGTTCCAGCTTCCCTCACACCCTTCATCCCACAGGGACCTCAGGAGAGACGTTTAGGAGTCAGGCCAGGCCCTGTCAAGATTGCAGAGAGGGAACGCTGGCCCAGACTGACAGCCTGGGTCGTTGACAGGTCCTGCACCTCCTACCTCCGCGTTCATTGGCATTTCCTCCACACCAGGAAAGGAAAACACTCGCTGGCATGCACGTGGCTTCTTGCCAGTCGGGTGCTCACAACAGACATTCCTACGCCCCCAGAGCCCTCTTTCCCTCCCAACTCCTACAGAATCTGAGTTGGTTCTCAAGGTGAAACTCACCTGTCCCCCTAGCCCCCAGCCTTTGAAGCTCCCGCTGCCATCTGCAGGGCACAATTTTCTTCGAAATGCTAACATGTGATGCTTTACAGGAGGATCACAGACGCCAGCGTCTGAACCTGTCCTTACCAATCAAGTTGTTTGGGGTCATAAAGTTGTGCTGGGTTTTCAACAGTGTAGACAGTCGTGGCTTCTCTGAATGGCTGTGTCATCTTACCTAGAGGACTGATTCTCCTTCTCAGATCAGACTGACTAACAAAAATATTTTTTTAAAGAATCAGAGAGGGCCAAATTGGAAAGTGCCTTCGAAATCATCTAAACCAATCCTCTAATATTACAGTCAAGGAAACCAAGAGGGCATTAGATCCAAGGCAGATTTTAAGATGACCCCTCTTCTGCATGAGACAGGGAGTGTCCCCATCAGCCACTTCTGTCCCCAGCTGCCAGGACTGCTGACCGTAGACGTGTGGTGGACACCACTGTCCACTCTCTGGAGGCTGGAGGTGCCTTCTACTTCCTCCCGCATCCTTGTGTTCACCTGTTTTCAAACAGAAGCATCACAGCCAGCTCCCGAGGGGTCCCCTGCAGGCACTAGGCTGTTTGTCTGGCTGAAGAATTTGTACTTTAAAAGTTTGTGAAACTGAAGTAGTTCTCTGTCCTGGGGTAGCCCCTCAAAATAGCATAAAAAGAAACCCTGTATGACATTGCATATCCGGCCACTCACTTACTTGGCTTGGAAAACCCCTACTCTCCTTGATGTTTGATCATCTATCAGCATTAAAAGGATGGGAACTTTCGGTGACCTCTTCCTCTTGCCAAAGGAAACAAAGCCATTTTTGAGCATTTTCAGCATAAAAAGACAATCTCTTAAAATTACTACCCCACGACTTCTCTGTGAGAAGGGGAAGGTGGGGAGAGCCATCTTAATCTGTGCACCATGTATCAAATTGATTTAGTGGGCAACAAACGTCAGGAGAAATTTAAAAAGAAGTAATAGCTCAAAGAAATTAAAGAAGGTTGACTAACCTTCAGCCATGTCGCATGGGGCCAGCTTATGTGTTCTCAGTGGTCTCTGGGTTTTTATTTCCTTTTAATCTCTAGTCTCTGATGATGCCCAGCCTTACATTGGTGAAGTACATTATTAGCATGTACTGAGTGCGGTCCGGGCATTTAACTTGTTTTGGTGCTGTTCCTGTACGTGTGCCCATTGGGCTGTTTGCAGTGACCTCACCTGTCTGTCTCTCCTTCCCCTCTTTAGGTCACCATCGTGGTCAAATATTTTTCGCAGTTTGGATTCTTTCCCTGGACCACAGAACGATATCCTGGCATCAGTGCAGAAAAGCCATTTTCCCTGCAGAAGATAATTGGGATTGAAAAGGCCGGCTGTGTCCTCTGTGACCTCCTGCCACTGTTCCTGCTGTGGTTCACCATGCTGGTGCACCACCTCGGAAAAGGGGGTCCTGGAACTTGGCTTCATTCCTTCCAAGACATCCTTTGCTCATCTACAATCATATTTATTTATTTATTTATTTTTGAGCTGGGGTCTCCCTCTGTCACCCAGACTGAAGTGTATAGAGATGAGGTCTTGCTATGATGCCCACGGTAGTCTCAGACTCCTGTGTTCAAATGATCCTCCTAAAGTGCTGGGCCCGGCCCGATCTCCATCATGATTGCACCCAGCCTGATCATTTTTACTTAAAGTGGGAGGGGATTGGCTGAGGTCAGAGTGACTGTCCCATTTTCCACATGTGGATACTGAGACCTATGGCTGCTGGAGGCTCTTCCTGGGATATCACATCAGCAGAGACTGACCATTAAATGTCTTCTTCCTGGCTCAGCCCCAGCTGTGACTATGCTGCTCCCTGTTTGCGTGTGTTTTCCTTTCAGTGAAGTTTTAAATCATTTGGCTTCAGACATTCTGGGTCCTTGGTGAGCTCCCCTAGAAGTTTGAGCTGAGGCTGCGTTCCCAGATAGCTCTACGGAGGATGTAGTCCTTCCAAGGTGACAAGCCCCTGCACACCGGCTCCCTGGCCTCTCTTCCCAGCCTCAGGGAGCGCCGCATTTCCTTCTCATGCTCCTGCTCCTCCTACCTCCTCTACAGAAAACTCCCAGCTTCCCTTCCTGTCCTTCCCTGGAAAGCTTTATTTTCCATCTTGCTCCAGGGACTTACTCTATCGTCAGGTGCCTCTCTCCTGCCTCCTCCTGCGGAGGACATCAGCAGCTCAGCCCCTGCTTCATGGATGGGTGTACATCCCCCATTTCTGAAGGGTAGCCTGGAGAAGCGTCCTCTCTCTGTTGGGCCCTTGTGCTTCCTTTCTGGCCCCTCTCTGGTCCTTTTGCCTCTGCTAAGCCCTGTCTGGCCAGGCCCTCTGCGGAGGTGCTGTTCTAGGCAAGGGGAACACAATCGCAAACGGCCCTGAGTCTCTGCTCCTAGGTGCAGGTACTGGGCCTGGAGCCTTGCGGGCAGGCGTGAAGAGTATCCCTTCAGGCCCCACAATTGCTCACACTGAGGACCTTCCTGTAGCCTCTGTGTCCTCTGGTTGACTTTGCGGTGGCCTTGATCTGTGTTCTAGAAGACTGCCCAAGCCTTTGCTGGTCACCAGGCTTGCCGGCTGGGGGGAGTAGGGAGGTCTGTGGTGGCCACAGAAGAAGAGGCAGCCTGTCTCCCTCAGGGTTCCCAGGCTGAGGCCTACATGCCAGCCCCTCAGCCTGCAAGGCCTGTCTCAACAAGGGGTGTTGGGACCTCAGCACTGGTCTCCTTACCCCTGGAAGGCCTTGCCCACTTCTCTCCAGCACCTTCTCCCACCACTGCAGAGACTCCAGCACACCCCCTACCCCCATCATCTCCTGTCTTGTAGCTAGCTTCGTGCTGGTGTGAGTTTGAGAGGCCATGTGGTGATGGTGCTGAGTGTGAGGCCCTCAGCCCCTCCCATCTACCTCATCTACCCAGAGGGCTTGGGGCTGTGGGACCAGCTGCCCTCTGACCAGGTCCATTGCAAGGAGAAGAAGGAGATCAGAGGGCAGAGGAGAAAACCAGGCAGAGGGCTCCAGGCACGAAATAGGCTGAGCCCGACCCCCACTCCCAGGAGCTGCCATTGCAAACACCAGTCCAGTGCCAGGCGTTCTGGAGGTAGGGCTGGAGCATGGGTGCAGAAGTGGGCTACGTTCCACTTGTCCGAGCTCCAGCCCCCTGAAATCTGGCCCATGGAGGAGCCTCTCATTAGTCTCAAATCAGCTGCAGAGTCTGGCAAGGTGTGGGCCATGAGGACCCCAAGTCTCTGCGCTGAGAGAGGGTCTGCTGGTCATTGTCCCCAAGCCCTCTCTCTGTACACATCCTCCTCTCCCAGTGCTCAGACCACTCTGCTGGCTCCCTACCCCCTGAGCTTCCTTCTCTCTGGATTGGAATTCCAGACCCCGGACCCCTTGGGATGAGGGTACATGACATAGCAAAACTCCAGATGGAGTCCAGACATGGGTGACCAAGTGGTGGCAATCATGTGGTGGCAATCCCCTCTCTCTCATCTTAGGAGTAGGGGTTGGGAGCCAGTGAGAATAGAGAGGTGCAGAGTGGTCCCAGCTAAAATGGTTTCAGGAGGAGAAGGTGGAGGAAAGGACCTGTATCATTGTGTCTTGCCAGGGGGTCCCCAAGACCCAGGATCCAGGAAGAGATGGAGCCTCCTCAGGAAATTCCCATTCAGCCAAAAGAAACTCAGTAAAAGAAAGTCTGAAGAAACAGCTGGAGAAAGCCCGGAAGTCGATCATTAAAAGGTAATTAAGGGACCTTCATTCAGGGGCAGTGGGAAAGGGGAACCCAGGAGGAAGGCGATGGGCGGGGGCCTTCCCCTTCCTCACAGACAGGCTCCTGGCTGCAGGAATGCTGACATGGTTGAGCAGGGCCGCAAGGGCACCACGCAGCCCTGTGCCCTGCACTCGTGCATCATGGGGCTGCAGCTGGCCGTGGGCAGAACACCCATGGGGAGTCAGACCCTAGATTCAGATCGGCTACTTCCAAGAGTACCCATCCTTCTGCTTTCCCCGGTCTGTCTGTGGGACGCAGATCGTTTAGTCATTCCTGCTTTTGCCCAGGCATTTGTCAGTTCAGGCTTTGGTCTCTCCTTTTATCTGTCTGTCCAACCATTCGTCCATCTAACCCTTTTCTCATCTACCCAACCAACTCTCCTTCCATTTTCCATGTTTTCCTTCTCCCATCCTTCCCTTTGTCCTTCCTTCCGTTCATCTCTTGATCTAATCACCCTTGCTTCCTTCTTTCCATCCACATACCCGCTCGCCCACCCACCATCCATCTATCCCCCCACCCAACCCCTCACCTATCTACCCATCCATCTATCATCCATCCATCCACCCATCCAATCACTCACTTCCCCATTCACCAACCCACTCATTCATCTATCCATTCATTCACCCACCCAGCCACTCACCCATTCATCCACCCATCCATCCACCCACCCAACCATTCACTTATCCATTCTCCATCCATTCACCCACCCAACCACTCACCCATTCATCCACCCACCCAACCATTCACGTATCCATTCTCCCACCCACCCATCCATCTGCCCACCCTTTCACTCATCTACTTACATGCCCAACCACGCACTCATCCATTCACCCACCCACCCACTCATTCACCCACCCAAACACCTACCTATTCACATAGCCACTCACCTACCCAACCACTTACTCAGTGATCCACTCACTCACCCATCCTTCAACCCAGTCAACCCCTCACTCATCCATCCTTCCATCCATCTATTCACCCACCTGTTCACCCATCCACCCACCCATCCATCCACCAACCCATCACCCACCTCCCCATCTGCCTGTCCTCATGCCCAGTGTGGGACCCTCTGTGTGTCTCAGATCCCCCCACACACATATTGGCTTGTTTATTCCCAGGCTGCTTCACATCTTCTCCAACACTTCCCCTCATGGCTGCCCCACGCACAGTCAGGTCAGGGCTCATTACCCCATTTGGTAGGTGAGGAACCTGAGGCTCAGAGGTGGAGCAACCAGCTGAGTATGACAGTGAGGACCTGCACATGGTGCCCATTCTGCGCATCAAACTCTTCTCTGGCTCTGACTTGTCTTTGGGTGGGACCCTCAAGTGCTTGTACTTTGATTTGAGTTATGACCCAGTTCTCATGGAGGCAGATGTTCAGAAGTGGAGAGAAAGAAGCCTGTCCCTAACACCAGAGTGGCTTCCCTCTGTGCTCGGTATAAATACAGGTCTGGGGAAAATGCACACGCATGCTGTCCTCAGCCTCCCCTGTCAAACCTGGAAGTCAGCTATGACATGCTTCTAGCACCTTCCATCTGGCTATGAGGAGTAGTCCAAACGGGGGGTGACCCACAGCAGTCCCCTTTTTCTCACAGGACCCACCAGATCTACTGTTCCACCTGCCAATTCTTCTTCAACATCCCCCGCCCCCAAGCCAGCACATGGGGATGTGCAACATGTGCACCCTCACGTTCCTGGTGGAGGTGCTCAGCTTCACCATCATACTCCCCAGGTACTAGGCCTTGGAGTAAGCAAGCTGGGGCCCACGTACCCCCAACTGCCCAGTGGGTACTTTGGTTTCCCAGGAGCCGCTGCCCGGGACCCTGGATTCTGGGAACTGCCATTTCCCTCTGTCGTTGGGGGTGGGGGCAGTCATCCGTTATCCTTAATAACCAGCAGATGAGAGGATAGCATTGCCCTCGGCTTTCTTAATAGCACAGAGTGGTCACTCTCTCTCTTTTTAGAATACCAATTCCACGGACTCCATTACCGAAATGGCTCCTGCCTTCCATGCCCTGTCCAAGTTTCCATGTTGTTGTTTTATTGCTTCTCTGAAAGGCTCTACCTAATTAAGGGGGAAGCCAGATATAAATCGGGGGAGCCGCGGTGCGGAGGACAGGTCCTGCACTGAGCCGGCTGTAGGGCTTCTCAGGGGCCCGGCAGCTGCCCCACTTCCCCGTCCAGGGCCCCTGGCCTTCTTTGCGAGGTCATCAAGGCCTGGGCTCCCACCCTAAGAACCCAGGATATTTGCCAACCAGGGTGGGGCTGGAAGGAGAGACAGAGTGCCTCATGGGCCGCAGCTCTGGTATGTGCTCAGTGGTTGGGGTATGGGGGGGCGTGACAATGGGGATGTCCAGGGTTTCCTCCAGCTACAGGCCTCAGGGAACATGTTCTGTTCTGTGCCTCTGGGGACTCACAGAAGTGTCAAAGGCAGCTCCAGCCCTCAAGGGATTGAGAATTCAGCTGAGCAGACAGGACATACATACATCTTCCAACAAACCCCACTTCAAGCCCAAGGCCGCTCAGGGTCCCTGGGGCCATGAAGCCAGTCAGGGTCTTAGGTTGTGAAATGGATGACCACTGTCCTTGGGGATGGGAGGGAAGGTCAGGAGGGTTTTCAGGAGTTGGGTGACATTGGAACAAGGCCTTAAAGGCCAAACTAAAGGAGAGAGAGACAGACAGAAACAGAAAGTAGGAAAGCGATAGAGTGACACAGAGAGAGTGAGGACTTGCAATGGCTCCTCAGTGCTATTAAGGGGGACAAGGAAGGGCCCCATGTGCGGGAGATAAACAAGTGAGACCAAGCAGGCATTGACTTGAGGCCAGTGCCCAACCTCAGGTTGTGGGGGCGGGGCTCATGAAGCTCAGGCTAGGGAGGGTGATGTCCGCTGAAGCAGCTGAGGGGTTTGAGGATGGCAGGGGCAGGGAACAGGCGAGTCTCCCCGGCTGTCTATCAGGCCCTTTCCTAAGCCGCCTCTCTGACTCTGTGTATAGAACTATCTGGTCGCTGGCCGAATTGCTCTCAGAGTACACGGTACCCAGGTGTTCCTGGCCATAGTGCTTCTCCAGTCAGGCACGATGGTGGTGGACTGGGCTGTCTACCTGGCAAAGGCCTTGGCGGGGAAGTGAACATTCCAGCCTGTCTGGTTCTCAGCACCCACTTCCAACTCTTCTTCATCCTGAGGGATGGCAAGCTGGCACTGAAAGGTGTCAGTGCCAGCTTGCCATCCCTCCTTACTCCCAACCCCAAGAAAGAAAGAAAAGATCCACCTCTGAAGGAAGCATCTTGCAATGGCACTGGGAAGTCTTAGAGGCCAATGTGTCTGCGTGGCCCAAGTGGTTCTGTCCATGAACCCGAGGAATATTTATCAGGCCTGTAGACTTCTCCCCACATAGGGCCCTCCCCCACAGCTGCACTGTCACCCCCTCCCTACACAAGGGCAGGTGGCCAAGCCCACCAGGGACAAACTAGATGTCCAGGTCCCTGCTGAGAAAGGATAGGGGGTAAAGATGGCCTCTATGGCTGCCTATGCCTGGGGCCCAAGCCCAGATTTAGAGCTGCAGGGTCGGGAGGCCTCCAGGATGGGTGCACCCAGGGCCTCACCCTAACCCTCTCTCCAGGAAGAGACGGCACAGCATCCTTGCAGGGGGATCCTCACTTCCTAGTTCTGCCAAGAGGTGTGTGTAGAGCTTCTCGAGGCCCCTGGATTAGATGGCCTCTGTGGTCCCCATGAAGAGGACTTAAAGTTTATCTTAATAACACATCGGCAGCCCAGGCAGCAGAAGGGATGAGATTTTAGTACCTGCTGCTGTCATGAGTGGGAGACAAGAGGAGAATACAAACTCACCTTCTTCAGGAAAGTGACAGGAGTTCAGATGCCCTTAGCCACCTGCCAATCAAATCAATTTTTCCTTTTGCCCCCAAATAACAACTACTCTTGAAATAATAGCCCCAATTTCCCACTCAGTTTTGATGAGCCTGAGGACTGGGTGGGTTCTTGAGCTGGGCAGGGAAGCCACTTTCCATGCCCTGGGGTGGGACAGGCTCTGCATCTTGGCATTTGCGGAAAGTTTAATCTCAGCAGTGTGGTTCAGACCTAGTACCTGGGGTGATGCATCTGCTTGGACCGGTCTACCTACCAGATCGAGTGTGAACTGGATCCTTGGTGATTTCTTGAACAAAAGCTTCAACCTTCTTGACCTTGTCTTGTTCAAAGGGTGAGTGAAGCTTGGACGTCACACGTCTTTGTCTGGGCCTGCGGACTAGCAGCCCGTCCCCTGCACACACCAGGCAAGAATTCTGAGTGCTTCAGGACAGTGAGAGGAATTAGAATGAGTCAATCCTCTTGGTGAAAAGCCAACTGGTACCTGGCCCAGAGGTGACCCTGGCATCCCTCTCCCTTCCTTGGCCTTCCATCCACTCTGCTCCAGGACTCTCTCAGCCTGGGCCTGCTGTCCTGAGGGGGGCTTACCCCTCCTTCCACAGAGCTGTCTCCATCCTGGCCTCCAGGTCTCGGCATAAGGACTCTTCCATTCACCCAAGCTGAAGTGTCTCTACCACCACATTACTTATCTCCTCTGTAGCACTCACCATGGTCTAGACCCGTTTGCCTATTACCTGTGTCCTGCTAGAGTGTTTTGTCTCTCCTGCTCACCCGCGTAGCCTGATACTTAGCATGGGGCCTGGTAGGGAGTAAGAGTATTTGCCAAAAGAATGGAAGATCGGTTTGATTGTGGTGGACGGGGCGGTTATGGTGGATGGGGTGATTGGGGTCTGGGGTGATTGGGTTGGTTGTGGTGGATGGTGGATGAGGGGACTGAAGTGGATGAGATTGGAGTTATTGGGGTGATTGGAGTGGATAGGGTGGTTGTGGTGCTTGTGGTGGTTGTGGTGGATGGGATGGTTGGGATCTGGGGTGCATGGGGTGGTTGTGGTGAATTGGGTGGTTGTGGTGGATGGGGTGATTCACTTAAATTTGGGGGAGTTGGATGGGGTGAATGAACAGATGGGGTGACTGGGGTGTATGGGGTCTGGGGTGATGGGGGTAATTAGAGTGAATAGGGTGGTTGAGGTGGATGGGTGGTTGTAGTGGATGGGGTCTGGGGTTTGGGGTGTGACTGAGTGGTTATAGTAAGTGGAGTGATTGGGAAGATGGGGTGATTAGTATAAATTGGGGAAGTTGGGTGGATGGAGTGAGTGGGGTGGATGGGCTCTGGGTGATTGGAGTGGATAGGGTGGATGAGGTGGTTGTGGTGCTTGTGGTGCTTGTGGAGGATGAGATGGTTGGGGTCTAGGGTGCATGGGGTGGTTGTGGTGGATGGGGTGATTAATATGAATGGGGGAGCGGACGAATGGGGTGAGTGGGATAGATGGGGTGGGTGTGGACCGGGTGGTTGTAGTCTGGGGTGGGTGTGGTCCAGGTGGGTGTGGCCCAGGTGGGTGTGGTCGGGTGGGTAGAGGGCCAGGATCTATCAGGTTGTTGATGTGGTGGGATGGAAGGGGCGGAAGAGGTGGAATGGAACAGGGTGGGATAGAGAAGGTGATGGATGGTCAGGTGACGGGATGGGTGGGAGGAAAAGCAGGTGAGGTGCCATGGTTGGACAGACAGATAGACCAACCTCCTGGCAGTCTTCTCTGTTCCCGTTTCTGCTTTGTGCCTTTCCTCTTGGAGCTGAGGGCTGTCATTGACTGGGTGTGGACCAACACCACCCTCACCTAACTGCATGTGTCTAGAGGACCTGTACTTAAATGTCTTCCTCACAGACTGCTGGCAGGAGACTGAGAAGTAGTGTGTAAACAGGAGGCTTGGAGGTGGCTGCTCTCTTCACCTCAGTCCACTCTCCCCTGGAGCCATGAGACTCTTGTTTTGCCCAGCGTGCTGAGTGATCACCTGACAGCTTGGCCCCTGCCTAGTTTTCCCAGGACTCCCGGAGTTTGCAGGGAGTTCTCAGCAAAATGGCAGACCTGGTGCTAAATTTATCACCTAGGAATGCTTACAGCCACCTGATGAAGTAGGCACCACTTACATTCACATTTTACAGAGAGGAGACAAGGGTTCAGAGTGGCTCTGTGCCCAAGGTCACACAGCTAGTAAGTGATGGGGTAGGGACATGACTCCAGCTTTCTATGACTCAGTGCTTTTGACTCCCAGACATTCCCTGTGTCAGCGATCCTCCTCTGGCTTTTAAGGGTTATTTGCCATTCTGCCCTCCACATGCCTGACCCAAGGCATGGCTGTCCTGCCTGCCCTTTTTCTACAGAAACATCCCCAGCCTCCTGGGCAGAAGAAGAAGGTTGCGAATATGGAGTTGGGGACATCATCACGTCTCCTTCAGTTTTCCTCCTGTGGTCTCCCTGGTTTTCATGGCCCTGTTGAAGACAGCGGGAAGCATGATCAACCAGCCCCTGGATGTGTCTGTCAAGATCTCCATCAGAGAGGTGGCTGGGGTGGAGGAAGGAAGAGGCCCGTCCCTAGTGCTGAGCTTTGCAGGAGGTGGGTTCCAGTATCTACCTTCCAGCCTGAAACCTCTGCTCCTCCCACTGTGGTCTTAGGGTCCCAGACAAAGATCCAGAGCTCAGACCAGCCTCTGAGCCTTTGTTCTTGCCGTTCATTCCCCGAGACATACCCTTCCCACCTTCTCCCAGGCCAGTTTCAAAAGAAGAGAGGAGATCTGGGTCTCTTCTCGAAGTACGGCCTCTCGGCATCTCAGCTCATTCCAGCTTGTGTGTGGTATGTCACCCCAGAAAGACTGGGGGCACCTTGAGCATGAAGTAGTGACTCCCCACCCCCCTCTGCCCCATCACCAGCATGGATCAGCCTTCTGAAACGTGCTCATCCGTCCTTCTTTCTCCCAGTCTCCGTTCTCAAGCTCCCAGCAGCAGAACCTGGCCCCCTTTCTAGGGAGCAGCCTACGGTCAACTGACCCAGCAACATGTCCTCTGCCCCAGGAGTGTCTCCCAAGCCCAGCAAAGCCACCAGCATCCTGCTCTTGCCTGTGTATGTCTTTCCCCTAGGGCCTACCAGATAAGAAAACTTTATAAAAGCCACAACTATGAACATAGAATATGGCACTGGGTAGGAAGAAAAAGAAATCAATGACACCCAAGTACAAAGAGACCCAAGGACAAGAAAAGAGACGGTAGCATGTTCTGGTGAAAACCCCCAGCCCGCCATGCAGTTTCTGTGAACTACAGACCAGAGGACATCTTTGTTGCCAAGACCAAGTCATGTCAGTCTGCTGTGGGGCATCAGCCTTGCCCACCAGGCAGCCATGGTCAAGGAGTTAACCACCACCATCGCCATTCTCATCACCATCTTCTGGACGGTTCAGAAGTAGCCTGGAACCATCCAGATCCACAATCCTGTCTTAAGTCCCCAGATGTTTGTGGGACCTCACAGGTGACCGTTAGACAGCTCTGAGTCTATGTTTCCAAAATAATCACAGCGACTGGCCTTGACTCAGGTGTCAAGCACACTGTCCCTTCAACCTCCCAACCTTCCTCTCTCCCTCCCTCCCCCCTTCCTCTTTCTTTCCTTTTCTCTTCCTTTCTCTTCTCTCTTTCAAAAAACAATTCCTACTCTATCTCTTGCTTGCCAGTCTTTCACGATGTCTAACTTTTTGGGCTTCATTTGTTTTTGTTTTAAGTTTTATGAAAGTACAACTGAGGAACACTGAAAAAAGTGTATGTGTGAGTGAGTGCACAGTTTGGTGAATTTTTACAAGCCAGACACACATGTAATCAGTACTCAGATCAGCAAACAAAGCCTCCTTTTCCCCTGGGCAGTCTTTCAGACACCTTGCACCCCCTCAGCTGCTCCTCGGTCCCAAGGGAGACCACCATTCTGAATTCTAACTGCATACATCAAGGGTGTCTGGTTTTTTTAATCAGTCACTATGTGTTGTCTTGTTTTGAGAGACATAAAATACCAGAATACAACAAATACCGTTTGGTTTATTTCTAACTTTATGGTTAGAAAGAACATATTTTTAAAATGGACTTTCTAGAGGGACAAACAATATGTTACTTTTCCCCCGAATATTTGCCATTATGTTAATAGTTAATATGTTTAAAAAATCTTTTTTCTTTATGAACTATTTTGTGTTTTGTTGTGGATTTTTTTGAGAAACAGATTTGGAACATTACATCGGACATATGAGGGCGTAATGATGTTAGCTGAAGGTAGAACAAGATGTATAATATAACTTTCTATTAGGGCAAAATTTACATACAGTAAATTCACAGACTAGTGTACAATATGATGAGTTTTGAGCAATGTAAATACCCATGTAACCCCAGTCAAGACAGATAACATTACAGTTGCTCCAGAAAGTTTCCTCATAACTCTGCTACTTCAGGCTCACTAGACTGGCCTGTTCTAATTCTGATTATTGTAGATCAGTCATCTCTGAGTCATAGAATGATTCCTATCCATGTAATCATACATAGACTTCCTATAGTTTTTGAGATTCATCTACATTGTTGCCTGTATAGTTATTTATTCTTTTTTATGCTGATTAGAAGTCCATTGTATAAATAGGCAGTAATTTATCCAGTCACTTTTCTATGAATAGACACTTGGGGTTGTGCCCGTTTTTGTTGACGTATGTTTTCTTTTCTTTTGAGGAAATATCTGAGAATGGAATTGTTTTGTGATGAGGTGGTTGTATGTTTGACGTCTTAAGAAAGCTAGAAAGTTTTCAACGTGGCTGCACCATTTTTCACTCATACCAGTGATGTCTGAGCATTCTGGCTGCTTTATATCCTCACCAAGGATAGATATCATCACGTTTATTTTGAATTTGGGCCATTCTGATGGGTGTGAAGTTGTCTCTCAATGTGCTTTTACTTCACATTTCCCTGATGACTAATAACATGGGGTAATTTTATGTGCACTTATTGTCCATCTGTATATCTTCTTTTGTGAAATGTCTATTCAAGCCTCATTCTGCCTTTTTTGTTTGTTTTGTGTTGTTATTAAATTGCAGAATCTCTTTAAATATTCTGGATATGAGCTCCATCAGACATATGTAATACACATATACTCTCCTGCTCTGTGCCTGGCCTTTTCATAACCTCATGCTGATGTTTAATGAGCAAAAGTTTTTCATTTTGATGAAGTCTGATTTGTCAATATTTCTTTTTGTAATTAGTGCTTTTGGGGATCCTCCCTAGGAAATCTTTGCCTGTCTCAAGTCCACGGAGATATTCTCTCATGTATTCTACTGGAGTTCCAGTTTTTGTATTAGTTCTATGATTCATTCATCTCAAATTAACTTTTATGTGGGGAGCCAAGACTCATTTTTTCTATATATTTTCCTAGTTTTTCTAGCCCATTTGCTGAAAAGATACTTTCTTTTTTCTCATTTTGCATCACCACCTTTGTTTTTTATTATTATTATTTTTTTAACTTTAAAAACATTTTAATAGCCTTGGGGGGTTACAAATAGTTTTGGGGCTGGGCTTTAAGTGTATCCACCACCCTCACCTGTGCCTATTGTATCTGATAGGTGATTTTTTTGTCCCTCCACCCCTTCCTCCACCCCACTTCTGACTCTCCAGTGTCCATGACTTCTCCATTCTCTATGTCTTTGTGGATCCTTAGTTTAGCTCCCATTTACAAGTGAGAACATACGATGTCTGGTTTTCTGTTCCTGAGTTAGTTCACTTAGGATGATGTTCTCCAATTCCATCCAAGCTGCCGCAAAAGACATTATTTCACTCTTTTTGATAGCTGAATAGTATTCCATAGTGTATATATGAAAGGAAGGACCCTGAGAAACTTAGAATGACTATGTCTCAGCATAGCCATTTTTGCTTAGACTGATATGCTTTGAATATAGCACAGGTTAGACATAGATAGATAGATTTCCAATAGGCAGGTTTTAGGAAACTTCAGACATTTTGCTGCAGGCCAATTTGGCAGCCTACCCCACCCCCTCGGCAAATCAAAGGAAAACTCCAACAGAGGCAAGACACGGACAGCCCAACCTTTCAATTCATGGTTGAGCATAATATAATCTCTAAGAAATTTTCAAGTTCCTTGTCAAAGGCTAAAGGCCAAAGATCACCCCTTAGCTGGGTAAAGCTGTAGAGTGATAAGATCACCTTTTAGTAAAGAGCTTGTAGATTGGAAATGTCTGACAGGTCTTTTGCAGGAAAGACCCCTCCCCTTGTCTTCTCCCATCTAGCCCACCACCTGAGAAAAACCCACCACCTGAGGTCATGAAATGCTAATGTCTGGAGATGTCAAGACATTCCTTTGGGCCCAGAGCCCTCCAGGCCTAAATCCCTCTTACCCCAAAGGCCCTTAAATATACCCAGTTCTTGACCCTTCAAGGCTACACTTGCCTCTGAGTGTCAGCCACCTTTCCAATGTGTGATAGGTGAATAATAAACTTTACTTCCTTCTACTTCTTATTTGGTTGCAATCTTGCATTATTCCCATGGTACCAGCACCAGCCCACCTTGCCTCAGTTTATCCTTTCAATATACATCACATTTTCATTGTCTACCGATCAGTTGAGGGGCATTGAGGTTGATTCCACATCTTTGCTCTTGAAAATTGTGCTGCAATGACATGCAGGTTCAGGTGTCTTT
>NW_007089365.1:150442-183623 GCF_000164805.1 Carlito syrichta
ACCTGCTGGGCTCCAGCGATCCTTCCACCTCAGCCTTCTGAGCAGCCGGAATTACAGGCATGCGCTACCACGCCCGGCTGATTTTTTGATTTATTGTAGAGATGAGGCCTCACCGCCCAGGGCCCAGGCGGGTCTCGAACCCGCGGGCTCAGGCAATCCACTCACCTCAGCCTCCCAAAGGCGCGGGATTACAGGCTGAGCCACTGAGTCTGGCTTCAGGTGCCTTTTTCAAACAACAATCTCTTTTCCTTTGGGTAGATAACTAGTAGTAAGATTGCTGGATCATATGGTAGATCTACTTTTAATTTGTGTGGGAAATCTCCATGCTGCTTTCCATAGAGGTTGTACTAATTTACACACCACCAGCAGTGTATATGAGTTCCCTTTTCTCCACATATAGGCCAGTATCTATTGTTTTTTGATTTATGATAATGGTCATTCTGACTGGTATCAGGTGGTATCTCATTGTGATTTTAATTTGCATTTCCCTGATTATGTGTGATGCTGAGCATTTTTTCATATGTTTGTTGGCCATTTGTAAATCTTCTTTTGAGAAATGTCTGTTCATGTCATTTGCCCTGCATTGTCATCTTTGTAAGAAATCAATGAACTGAATATATATCCTGTCTTATGAGAGTTTGTTTGACTCTACCAATATCACACCATCTCGATTCCTGGAGCTTTGATAAATTTTGAAATCAGTAAATGCTAGCTCAATTTGTTTATTTTTTAATGTTTTGACTATTCTAAATATTTTGCATTTCCATTTAAATATTAAAAATGGCTGGGAACAGTGGCTCAAGTCTGTAATCCCAGCATTTTGGGAGGCTGAGGCGAGAGGATTGCCTGAGCCCTTGGGTTTGAGACCAGCCTGAGCAACATAGTGAGACCTCGTCTTTACAATAAATAAAAAAATTAGCCAGGTGTAGTATCACGCGCCTGTATTTCCGGCTACTTGGAAGGCTGAGGTGGAAGGTTCGCTGGAGTCCAGCAGGTTGACGCTGGGGTGGCCATGAGTTTGCTACTGCACTCCAGCCTGTGCAATGGAGTGGGGCTCCAACTCAAAAAATAAATAAATACATAAATAAATATTAAAAACATTTTGTCAATTTTACAAAAAATTCTGTTGATATTTGGATCAGAATTGTGTTGAAACCACAGAAATCTACATAGTTCAACCTGGGGAGAACTCACATCTAAACAATACTGAGTCTTCAAGATATACATGTGGTTTACCTCTCTGTTTATTTAGATTTTTAATTTTTCTGAAAAATGCATTCTGCTTTTCTATATACAGATCTTGCATGCCTTTTGTTAAAGTTATTCTTAGGTATTTTATATTTTTTTATGTTTTTGTTTTTATATTTTCTGACTATATGTGGAATTGTTTTAACATTTCATTTCCAATTATTTGCTGCTAGAAAAAAATGCAATTGATATTATATATTTACTCTGTATCCTATTACCTTGCTTAATGTGTTTATTAGTCCTAGTGACAATTCTTGTATAATATTTGAAATATTTTATGTAGATAGTCATGGCAGTAGTAAAAATATAGGGAGATTTATTCTTTTTTCCCCAATCTATATGCTAGTTCTTTTTCTTACCTTCTTGCACTGGCTGGAATTTTAGTTCAATAGTGAATAGGAATGATGAGTTCAGGCATCCTTACCTTGCTTCCAATTCTAGGAGAAAGCTTTCAATGTTTCAGCAGTAAATATGGTACTTACTAGATTTTTCATCAACGTCCCTTACCAGTTTGAAGAATTATCTTCTTGTTCAAGTTTTCTGAGAATTTTGTTCATAAGTGGGCATTGAATTGTGTCAGACACTTTTTTTGTATCTTTTGAAATGGTCATATGATTTTACCCAATTATTTTGTTAATATGGCGAGTCACATTAGCTGATTTTTAAATGTTATGCCATACCATCCTTATGTTCCTTGGGAAAAAAAACCACTTAATAATGCTATATTATCACTTAATATACTACTGAATTCAATTTGCTAATGTTACGTTAGGGATTTCTGTATCTACTTAGTGAGACATATTGGTCTATAGCTTTCTTATAATACCATTGTCAGTTTTTGGTATCTGAATTATACTAACTTTCTAAGATGATTTGAAAACTATTTTCTTCTTCATTTTCTAAAAAAGCTTGTGTAAGAGTTATATTACTTCTTTTTTGTGTGTTTGGTAGTATTCATCAGTAAAGCACTCTGGGCCTGGAATTTCCCTGTGGAAAGGATTCAGTAACAAATTCAATTTCTTTGGTAAATATTGGACCATTCTGAGTATCTATTTCAAGTTGTGTTTGTTATACAACTGAGTATCTGTTCTGGTAAGTTGTATTTGTCAAAGGATTTCCCCACTTCATGTAAGTAGTTGAATTTATTGGCATATAATTCTTCCTAATAGTCCCTTGTTAGTCTTTTGATGTCTGTAGGATCTATAATGATGTCTCCTCTTTCATTGTTGATGTTAGTAATTTTTAGGTTTCCCTCCTTTTCTTGATCAATCCTGCTGAGATTTTTTGGGGGGTTTTTTTAGTTGGAGTCTCAATCTGTTGCCAAGGCTGGAGTGCAGAGTGGCAAGTGGCACGCTAATGACCACTCCAGCGTCGACCTGCTGGGCTCTGGCAATCCTTCCACCTCAGCCTTCCAAATAGCCGGAACTATAGGTGTGTGCTACCATGCCCGGCTATTTTTTTTAATTTATTGTAGAGATGAGGTCTCACCAAGTTGCCTGAGCTGAGCTTGAACGTGCAGGCTCAGGCAATCCTCTCACCTCAGTCTCCCAAAGTGCTGGGATTACAGGCTGAGCCACTGAGCCTGGCCCCTGCTAAGATTTTAAGAGATTTACAGAGGTATACTTGATATATAATAAGCTGCACATATGCAAAGTATACAATTTGGTGCATGCTGGCATAGTGTTAATGCTGACATCTGAGAAACCATCACTACAATTGAGATCATAAATATTTCATCACCCACAAAAGATTACTCATGCCTCACTGTAATTCCTCCCTCCCTCTGCTTCCATCCCATGCAGTCTTTGATTTATTCTCTGTAACTATAGATTAGTTTTCATTTTCTAGAAATGTATACAGATAAATTTATATATTATGTACTATATTATTTGATCTGACTTCTTTTACTCAGCATAATGATTTTGAGATTCATCCACATAATTGGATATATCAGAATTTTGTTCTTCTTTTATAGCTTAGTATTATATTCTAAATAAATACCAACATTTGTTTATTCATTCACCCAGTGAATGACATTGTTATCATTTCTGGTTTTTGCTCATGATAAATAAAACTGATGTGAACATTCTTGTGTAAGTCTTTGTAGGGATAAATCTTTTATTTTCCTTGAGTAAATACCTAGAAGTAGAATGATTGGATTTTATGGTACATTTTTGTTTGGGTCCATCTCAATCTTTTTTTTCTGTTTGACTTGAAGTCTCACTCTGTCGCCCAGGCTGGAGTGCAGTGGTACACTTTGCACTGCCATTGCAGCCTTGACCTGTTGGGCTTAGGCAATCCTTCTTCCTCACCTTCCAAGCAGCTGGAACTACAGGTGCACTTCACCATGCCCAGCTAAGTTTTTGATTTATTGTAGAGATGAGGTCTTGCAAAGTTGCCCAGACTGGTCTTGAACCTCTGGGCTCAGGCAATCCTCTTACCTTGGCCTCCCAAAGTGCTGGGACTATAGGCATGAGGCACCACGTCCGGCCTCAATCATTTTTAAGTGTCCAGTTCAGTGGCAGTAAGTCCATTCACATTGTTGTGCTACCATCACTTCTATCCAACCACAGAACTCTTTTCCATGATGAAAAGCTGAAACTGGGCCAGGTTCGGTTTTCTGTATCTATAGGTCTGACAACTCTAGGTACCTCATATAAGTGGAATCATAACAATATTTGTCTTTTTGTGACTGACTTTTCTTTTTTTCTAAGTCAGAGTTTTACTCTGTTGCCCAGGCTGGAGTGCAGGTGATCCTTCTGTCTCAGACTCCTGAGTAGTTGGAACCATAGGCGTGCACCACCACACCCAGTTTTTTTGGGGGGGAGGGGGGTTCACTATGTTGTCCAAAGTCTCACTATGTTGTCCAGGCTGGTCTCAAACTCCTGAGCTCAAGTAATCACCCCCTTAGCCTTCCAAAGTGTAGGGATTACAGGTGTTAGCCACCTTGCCTGGCAAGTAACTGACTTATTTTACTTAGCATAATGTCTTCAAGGTTCATTTAAGTTGAAGCATGCATCAGAATTTCCCTCCCTTTTAAGGCTGAATAGACACATATTGTATGCACATGCCACATTTTATGTATCCATTCGTCCACTTATGGACACCTGCATTGCTTCCACTTTTTGGCTATTAGAAACGATACTGCTATGAACATGAGTATGATACTAATTTTTAAATGTATATTTTATATTTTCATTGTTAATGTATAGAAATACAACTGATTTTTATATACTGACCTTGTATCTTATAACCTTATTAAAATCATTCTGTAGTCTAGCACATTTGTGTTGAATCCTGCAAATTTTAGAATTTTCTACATAAACAATCATGTCATCTGCCAATAAGAACAGTTTTATTTCTTCACTGCCAATTCTTTTCTATTTCTTTTTCATGCTTTATTGTACTTTCTAGGACTTTCAGTATGATGTTGAAGCGGTGAATTGACATCCTTGTCTTGGGAAAAGTCTTTTACCATTAAGTGTAATGTTAGTTATAGTTTTTGGCAAATGCTCTTTACCAGATGAAGCATTCTTTTGTTCATAGTTTGCTGAGAATTTTCATTATAAATGAAGATTGATTTTTTTCAAGTACTTTTTCTCATCTGTTGAAATGATCATATGATTTTTCTTCTTCAGTATGCTAATATGGCAAATTATGTTGATTGATTTTCTCATGTGGAACCAGTTTGGCATTCCCTGGATAAACCTCATTTGGTCAAAATATATTACCTTTTTGTATATTACTGGGTTTGTTTTACTACTATTTTGTCAGGGATTTTTTTGTATATATTTATGAGGTATATTGATCTTTAATTTTCTTCTAATATCTTTGGTTTTACTATCAGGGCAATGCTGGGCCTCATAAAATGAGTTAGAAAGTGTTTTATCTTTTATTTTCTAGAAGAGTGTGGGTATAATTGGTACTATTACTTTATTAAATATTTGGTAGAATTTGCCCATGAAATCACCTGGGCTTGAAGTTTTGTCTGTTGGAAGATCTTAAACTATGAATTGAATTTTTTTAGTAGATAACAGACATATTCAGATTATCACTTTCTTCTTGAGTGAATTTTAGTGCTTTGAACCTTTCAATGAATTGGTCCATTTTATATAAATTATTAATTTATGAGCATAGAGTTGCTTATAGTATCATCTTATTAACCTTTCAATATCTGTAGCATCTGTAGTAATACCCCTCTTTCATTTCTAATATTTATAATTGTCTTCTCTTTTTTTATTTTAGTCTTCCTAGAGAGTTATTGAGTGTATTCATTTTTTTCCAAAGAACTAATATGTGGTTTAATTTATTTTTCTATTTGCTTTTCTTTTTTTTTTTTTGAGTCAGAGTCTCACTTGGTTGTCCAGGCTGGAGTGCAATGGCACACTCAAGGCCACTGCAGCCTCTACTTGCTAGGCTCAGGCGAGCCTTCTGGCTCAGTCTTCCAAGTAGCTGGAACTACAGGCACACGCTACCATGCCCAGCTTATTTTTTGATTTGTTGTAGAGACGAGGTCTCACCAAGTTGCCCGGACTGGTCTTGAACCCCTGAGCTCAGGCAGTCCTCTTGCCTCAGCCTCCCAAAGTGCTGGGATTACAGGCTTGAACTACTACTCCTTGTCTATTTTTCTATTTTCAATTTTATTTTCTGTTATTATCTTTATTATTTCTTTTCTTCTGTTTTCTTTGAGTTTAATTTGCCCTTTTTCTTGTTTATTAAAGTGGAATCTTAGGTTATTTGTTTGATACTTCCTCTTTGACACCTGAATTATTTGGAGAGGTGTGTAATTTTCAAATCTTTGTGGATTTTCCAGATATCTTTCTGTTGTTGATTTCTAGTTCCATTATGGTCAGAGAATATGCATTGCATAATTGATTCTTTTAAGGTTGTTAATTTTGTAATGGTCCAGAAGATTATCTATTTTGGTTAATGTTCCATTTGCACTTTAAAAGAATAAGTGCTCAGTTTCTGTTGGTTGAAGTGGTTGATACAGGTCATCTAGGTCAGTTGACGGTGTTATTCAGGCTTTTGCATCCTTGCTGATTTTCTGTCTACTTATTCTATTGACTACTGAGAAAGACATGATAAAGTTCAAATATAATCATGAATTTCTTCTCTCAGTTCTATACATTTCTGTCTCATACAGTTTGAAGCTCTGTTACTGGGGGAGTCCACATTTAGGGCTGTTATGTCTTTTGGGTGAATTGACTCTCATCATTCCATAATGACCTTGTTCATACCTGATAATTTTCTTTGTTCTGAAGTCTTCTTTGTTTGATGTTAATATAGCCACTTCTGCTTTGTTTTAATTAGTGCTTGCTTGGTATATCACTTTTCATCCTTTTACTTTTAATCTATTGATATGAGGGGCTGCAAACTTTTTTCTTGTAAGGGGCCAGTTAGTCAATATTTTAGGCTTTGTGGGCCACACACAGTTATACCACCTCTTCCTTCCCCTCCTCTACTTCTTTATGACCCTAAAACAATGTTAACCATTCTGAGAAACTAGTCATGGGCTGGATTTGACCTCTGGGTCATAGTTTACTAATCCCTAGACCATATAATTTTATTTAAAGTGCGTTTCTTATAGACAGTCTCTAATTGGGTCCTGTTGGTTTTTCTTTTTCTCAATTCAGTGCAACAATTTCTATTTTTTAAGTGCTGTGTATACTATTTAGACTTCCTTAATTTTGTGTGTGTGTTTCAGGGTCTCTGTCACCTAAAGTGCAATAGGATGATCCCAGCTCACCTTAGCCTCCACCTTGGGCTTAGTCCATCCTTCCACCTTACCCTCCCAAGTAGCTGGGACTACACCACCAAACACGGCTATTTTATTATTCTTATTAGTAGTAGTAGTAGTAGTAGTAGTAGAGACAAGAACTCACTATGTTGCCCAGGCTGGTCTTGAACTCTTGGGATCAAGCAATCCTCCCATCTCGGCCTCCCAAATTGCTGGGATTACAAGTGTGAGCTACCATATCCAGTCACTATTTAGATTTAATGTCATCATTGATATAGTTAGATTTAGGTCTACTATTTTATTGTTTTTCTATTTTCCCATTTTTTTCTCATTCCCTTTTCTGCCTTCTTTTGAATATTTTCTAGCATTCCATTTATTTTTCTTATTTATTTATTTATTTATTTATTGCTATCTCTCTTTGTATTACCTTTTGCTTTAGGGACTAACTTTTCATAACCTATTTAGAGTGAATATTTTACCTGCATATGTAAAGTATAGAAACCTTATAACGTATAATTACTTTCTCTGTGTCAATCTTTACCTTTTCTGTGTTGTAATTGTCACATGTATTACATATACATGCACTGAATCCCCTGACGCAATGTGATACTATTTGCTTTCTACTGCTTGTGAATATTTTAAGTACTTTGGAGAGGAAAAGTAGTCCATTATATTTACCCAGATATTTCCCTTTTCTGTTGTTTTTCCTTCAATCCTGAAGTTCTAAGTTTTATTTTGGTATAATTTCTTCACTTCTTCCCCCTTCAAGATCGTGTCTCTGGTCAAGAATATGGACTCATCCAGCAAACACACGGTGTGTCACACGGACAAGGAGATGTAAGCGTGGCTGCTGCAAATGTCCCCCGATGCCGGGAGGGACCGTGTAGCTATCCCCACCTCGCTCGGCACAGCTGTCCACTGCAGTTGTTTCAGGGTGGGGGCTTTGGATGACCAGGGGAGTTGTGTTTTGCCTGTTAGATGGAACTTCCATGGATGCATCGATGTTCCCCATCACACAGGGGACTTGCCACTGACTCTGGGGCTCAGAGCTCCAAAAGAAGCGGAGTTGGGATTGAGCCCAGTTGTGCTGACCCCAAAGCCTGAATGCTGCACATGAAGCTGTGCTGCCTCTCGGGCCACAGGTAGCTAGAGGGTCCAGGGCCCATCTATAGTTTTAAATTTCTTATTTTCAGACCAGGTGTAGTGGCTCACACTTGTAATCCCAGCACTTTGGGATGCCGTGGTAGAATTACTTGAACCCAGGAGTTGGAGACCTGCCTGGGCAACATAGTGAGACCCTATCTCTACCTCCCCCCCCCAAAAATTAGCTGGTCATGCTCATTTTTGAATCAGGTTGCTTGTGTTGTTTTTTGGAGTTGAAGTCTCACTCTGTCACCCAGGCTGGAGTGCAGTGGCATGCTCATAGCTACTGTATCTACAACTTGTTGGACTCAGGTGATCCTTCCACCTCAGCTTTCCAAGTAGCTGGAACCATTACGCCTGGCTAATTTTTTTATTTATTGTAGAGATGAGGTCTCACCAAGTTGCCCAGGCTGGTCTTGCACCCCTGGGTTTAGGCAATCCACCTACCTTCCATCTCCGAAAGTGCTGGGATTACAGGTGTGAGCCACTGCAGCCAGCTGATAATGTCTTTTGATGCACAGCATTTTTTTATTTTCATGAACTCCAATTGGTCCATTTTTTCTTGTCTGTGCCTTTGGTGTCCTAACCAAGAAATCACTGCCAAATCCAATGCCATGAAGCTTTTGCAAGGCCCATCCTTTTTACAGATGAGAGAATCAAGGCCCAAAGCCCAGGGCCACACACAGAGCTCCCTGGGGCATTTGACAGTAATGAGCCCTCAGACCATCTCTATCTGTCTGGCCACCACAGCCTTATCCCTCTATTGTCTGTTCACACCCCTCTTTCCTTCATCAACCAACACACCCACCTGTTGGCGGCCCTGCCCTGAGCCTGGCTCCAGGGCTTGGAGGGCTTGGGAAAGAAGACAGAAATCACGCAGAGCATGGCCCGCTGAGTCTAAAGATCCCCCTTACCCTCGCAAACTAGCTATGACCTGGGCTTCTGCATCTGCTGGCTAGGAGTAAGATGACAGCACCTACCAGGGTAGCTTTGCCCACAGCAAATTGCTTAAGACACATTAGCTCTTCTGGTGATTGCTATTAACATCTGCAAGGAGGTTCCCCATCTACCCCAGGCCCCCTGATCTCCCTGAGTGCTGCACATGGAGCCCAGCTTTGCAGAACCCAAAGCCTGAGCGCTACACCTCCTGGAAACCGGGTTTCCCCTGCAGGCTGGAAAGTCACGTCCACAAAAAGGATCAGTTTTTCAGGGAGTACTTGCAGGTGGCGCTTAATAACATTATTGAATAAGGAAGTTGGTTTCAGGCCATCACTGCACGGGACCAAGCAGGCTTGTAGATGGCACAGAAAGTCATCCAGCTCATCAGGAGAAGGGAGAGTCAGTCTCTGGCATTAAAATGAAGTCTCTAGTTAGGAAGTCTGGGTCACATCCCCAGCTTCCCCTAAATTGATTTAGCATGGGAGGTAGGAGGGGCCGCGACAGCACTGAGTTTCTTACATAGCCAATGGGAACAGACAGTTTCCACTGGGGGCCACCTTGGGTTCTAGCTGTGCTGCCCATAAACATCAACCTGGCTGCTGAGCTTTTTAATGTTGGGTTTTTGCTTTCCGCTTTGTGTCCCTGACTGTAGAATGCTCTCCTGGACTGATCCTCAAAGCCCTCAGGACCACAGGGGAGATTGAAACAAAGATGGCCCATCAGCTGGACATCAGTAAGGACTGGGCACACCCCTGGGGGTGTGCTGGCTTCTTGCCTGCTGCATTCTTGCCCCTGGCCCTGTGCAAGGCCTTGGGGATGGGCCAGGCCTGGGCTTGGGGATCAGTGGGCAGCAGGCGGACCCCCGCCCCACCTGAGTCCTATCTGTGGGGTGAGGACCCTGGCCCTGGTTGACATTTCCCCGGAGCTGAGCCTGGCATGGACGGGTGGGGACTGTGTGTGGCAGGGTCGCCTCGAGAGCCAGCGATAACAACGTCAGACATGTGTACAGGGCCTGGTACTTTTCCAAGGGCTTTTAAATGCATTATCTTTTTTGGAGGCTCATTTGAGGCAAGGACTCGAAGCAGTCGGAAAACAACTCATTTACCGAACACTGAATGGGAGGAAGCGGAATGCAGTGTGTGCTTTTGCTGAATTTCAAACCAAAACAACCTTTTGTTAAAGAACAAACAAATAAACAAAAATGCTGACTGCTAATTCACCAGGGAACACAGCCTGAACTAGGCTCTGGGCAGAGAGTCATGCAGCAAATTCAACAGACGGCGAAGCAGCGGTGGGGGCGGGGGGGGGAGGGTGCAGGGTGCTGGAACCGCAGGCCAGTTGGGAGCAGAAACTTCAAGGGGACTCGCCAGCATGGCACCCATGGGCAAGGTTGACTTCCAGGCAGACTTGACCCCGGGCCATCACGAGAGGCTGGTGGGTGAGGGCTCCCGGTGGGAGGGCACGGCAGGTACTGACCCAGAGCAAGGCAGGAAGAAGGGTCCCGGGGTCCTGCTGTGCCTGAGTGGAGGCCCCATGTCAGAGAGCTTCAGAGGTTTCCTGGGGGAGTTACCAGTCCCTGATTGGAGTTGCACCTGGAGTGATGACTCCACAGCGGGAGCTGGGGTGGGACTTTCTAAGACCGTCACTTGGTCCACCAGCCTTCTCAACAGAAGCAACGTTGTTCCACTTGAGTCGCTCCTTTCAAATATCTACCTCCTCCGTTTTTGGTGGCACAGAGAGGTGACATGGCACAGATTGGTTCTATGTGGCAGAGGGAGGGCCCCCACATGACATCAGTCCCCCTGCAACAGGTCATGGACTGAGGTGACACACTCTGAGGACACGCTCTCAGCCTGGAGTATCTCCCTCCTGCTGGAGATGGCCTTCTCGGCAGAGGATGGGGGTTAGAAATCCTCCTTCTCGTCCCAGGGTTGAGAGTGTGATAGCAGCTGGTGGAGCTCAGTGGGTGTTGCTGAGCCTGGCCACCTGGCAGGGCTGAGTCCATCAAGACCAAGCTCAGCCCCCTCTTCATGGGTCTCAGTGGCTCGTGGGCACTCCAGAAGGTCAGGTGACAATCAAATGCCTCCCTAAACATCCATCATGGCCTGTCAGAGGCAACTCCCCTGACACAGTGGCCTCGAGTGGCCCCGACATGTCTTCCAAGGTCCGCATGGCGGTAGGTCACTTGCAAACGTCCCTGGGCCTGGCGCCAACTGTCCTCTGGCTCCCTCCCTTTGCTGACACAGACAGACCTTTCTGTCTGTGTACCCTCCCGGGTGCTGCTGACCACACTCTCTCCTGCACAGTCCATCCCTGCAGGCCGCAGGCCAGCTGGCCTTCTTCCTCAGTGCCCCAGTCCGGTTGCAGCGGCTGAGGCCTCCTGATGCCCTCGAGGATGGCTGGGCAGCCGAGTGGTGGGTCGTGTAGGAGTGGCAGCCAGGCTGTGACTGGAACCAGGGCTGTGGCTGCGACCTGGTCATTGACAAAGTCAGCCCCCAAGTCTGGGCTTCCTGGTGGGGTACAGGCAAGGCTCTCTCAAGCCCTAAGAACCATAGCCTCCAGCCCTGGGCTTTCCAGAACTTTCCAAACCCTGCTCACCTCCAATGGCCTTGAGAGTATGCACACAGCCCTGTGTTCCCTCAGCCCTGGGGACACACAGGCACTGGTGACAGCTGACTCCAGGGCTCCCTTCTCCAGTGTGGGCAGGAGAGGAACCTCCCTCCCCTCTCCTCAGCTTACCAGTCCTGGACAAGCTCATCACACCTTCTGAGCCCTTTCCCCAGAGAGACACATCCATCCTTTGTCACCTGTCTCTGTCTGTGGGGTGACATCACCCCGGGTGGGCACTGGGATTCGAGGGGGGCTCCTGATGCTGCCCATCTCCCCCCGCATCGTTGGACTCTACGTGTCCATGGTGATGGCTGCAACCAAGTTCATCTGGGAGCACTTCCTGGGCCTCTCCCGCTCCATCATGCATGAGGCCTGCCCAATGTGGGCACCCGCTGGGCTCTGTGCCGACAGCTTTCTGTCGTACAAGTTGGACACACGGGAGCCGGAGCAATGGCTCTTTGCCAAGCTAGTCTCCTTGTGCCGTTCATGGGAGACCGTGATCAAGTGGACCCAAGAATACCCACCTGCCCCCCAGCACAGGCGCTGTGACCCTGTTGCCAGGGCTCCGGCTGGGCAGGGGCAAGCAGCTGGTGCCTCAGGCGGCCCTTTGGCCCTGGGGGAGGCTGGGCCTCTGGCTCACCCCCATGGTCCCCTGGTGCCGGGCATACAGGCCAGGCCCAGGCTGCAGCTGGTCCCCAGCTGGGTCCCTGGCCCTGAGGCTGCCTTTGTGCCCGCACAAGAGAGACTCAGTTCCTCCCTGCTCCTTGACCCTGCATCCTGTATCCATGTGGGCGCAGCCCTGGCGGGGGGAGCAGATGGTACCAGCTGCCCTGGAGAAGGAGCCAGACCACCTCGGTGACCTTTGTCTGCTCTGGGTGTCTTGGAGGGAAGCCGGTGAGAGCTGCCTGCTGTGGCGCCGTTCTGCAAGCTGATGACCCATGATGGCTCCCAACCCCTGCCTCTCCTGCATGGCCACCCCCTTGCTCAGGGGCTCCAGTCCTGTGCAGCCCACAATCACTATTATTCTGTGGGGCCACAGCTTTCTCAAACAGGGTCTTGGAGAAGCAGGGTCTTGCCTTTTCAGGTCCAGCCAGGGCTGTGCACACAGCAGACAATTAAATATTTGCTTGGGATCAGACCCAGAAAGAGTCTGATCTCCAGGACTCTGGACACTTGAGGTGAGTGGCCAGTGGGCTCAGGGCACAGCTGGGCCATGTGTCCTACAGATTTGCCACCAAGGGCCCCAGCAGAAGAGAGGTGGCTGCCACCCCCTTACTGTGGGCATGTGTCCCTGATCCCTTCCCCTGGGCCAGGCAGCCCCCTGGAGAGGACGAATGGGATGTGGGAAGCTGGTGCCAGGTGCTGTGGGCCTGCCTGGCCCTTCCTTGGGCCAGGCTGGGGCAGTCTCCCCGAATCTTGGCCAGGCTCCCGGGAATCCAGGACTGGTTTTGGGTTCTTCATCACCCAGCATGGTGTCCAGGCAACTTCTGTGTGAAGAAAACACACTTGAACACATGCCCTGGGGTGTGTTGGGAGTCAGACCACTTTCCCTACAGCCTGCAGAGCGGGGCAGTCCCAGAGCTTGTGACGCACCCTCAGAAAACTGAATACCTGGCGGTACAGGCCTGGACCCCAGGGTCCCTCTGCTCTTGTCCTAGGTCCCAGGTTGACCAGTTGGGGCTCAAAGCTGGAGCAGGCCAAGGAGAAGCAGAGCAGCCCTGGGCCACTGCCCCCAGAGGGCCTTCAGGCCTGGTTTCTAAACTGGATGGGAGAAGAAAGAACAGACCAGGCAAGAGTGTGGTGGGGCTGTATTTAATCCAACCTCAAGTGAATTCCAAGGGGCCAGAGTATGACTCCTCTTGCTCCACAAAACAGGGTCCCCTGCAGCAAGTCACCGCCATCTCACTAAGGGTGGGCCAGCTGGAAGCACTCATGGCCCAGATGGAGCAAGAACCTGGGTGTCACGTGCAGGATCCAGGGCCAGAGACCAGCACTGAGGAGGCAGGAGGCCCAGCCTCAGGAGGCCCAGAGGCAGCAGTTTACTGAAGGTAAACAAGACCCAGTGCCTCCCGGCACCCTCCCCGCAGCCCCTCCCAACACAGGCTGCCTCCTAAGACATAAGAACAAGCTGTTTCCATCACCACCGCCGTGACAAACAAGAAAACTAACCAAAACCCATCGTAAGCGATAATCTTTCAATTGCTTAACATTAATCAGTGCAAAGTGAGGTAAGAGAGCCCTTCGTGGGGCCAGGCGAGAGGCCCTCACACAAGCCTGCGTCGCTTGGAATCCCTCTCCACGTCCTCCTGGCCATCTGCCTTGCAGCCCAGTGGAGACACCAGGTTCAGCAGAGGGTCCTCAGAGGCTCGGCCAAAGAGCGCCAGCAGGAGGGCCACGCCGAAGCCTGTGGCTCGCTCGCCCTGTGGGAAGAAGTCTGCGTGTGGGGCCTGTGCACAGGAGGGCCTTCCTAGGGTCCCCCCATGGGTCCCACGACTCCCTCCTCGGTCGGAGACCCTGAACATGAGCCAGAGCCCCATCCCTGCTGCTGTCCTGCCATATTCTGCCAGGGGATGGGCCCAGCCCACGGGCAAGGCCCCATATGCTCTGCCCATATCCTGGGGTCTCCTTGGGTAGAGGATGGGTGAGACCCAGGGTCTTGGGCCTCCTGCCCAGGACAGGCTGGGCCACAGCACAGACTGCTTCTGAGGAGCTCAGCTGGCAGCTCCGGAGCTAGAGGGGCTCTGTGTGGACAAGGGGGGGACCAGCACTGGCCAGTGTGGAGGGGGATGTCTGTGGGGAGGGGGCAGCCTTAACACTCACAGTGTGCACGGGCGCGGCGATGTCCAGGTGGACCCAGACCCCGGGCCAGTCAAAGCCGATATGTGAAGCAATGAAGAGGCCAGCACAGGAGCTGGGGCTGTTGTCTCGGTCCTGGGGAGGCCAAGAGGACAGTGGCCAGCAGTGGGCATGGCCAGTTTACAGGTACCCTCTAGGTTCCCCACTGGGCTCACCCCACCCTGTCCCATCACCTCTTGGCCACCACCTCCTGGGAAGTTTACGAGAGCCCGGGTGGGAGGAAGGAACTCAGCATGGGAAAGCAGGCTGAAGACAGCCTGGGAGGGCCCTGACCACAGGTCCCAGGTTGAGGAGGAGCCAGTGAAGGCCTGATGGGGCAGCAGAGCCAGACCCAATAGCAGGGGAGAGGCCCCACTGCTTGGCAGGGAGACCAGGGAGGGGTCCAACCCCACTTGGGGTTTCACCTCCTAACTGCCCTCTTCCTGGGGAGGGATCTCTGCCCTGACACCCACCTTGGGCCCTTGTCTATCTGGCTGTGGCTTCCGGGGCCTTATCTCCCTGGACTTACCTACCCGAGGGCAGGGCTCTGTGGGCATGGGCCCCATACCTACCGCCACCGAGTTCTTCATGTCGGCCACAGCTGAGGTGAACTCACTGAAGTGCAGCTCGGGGCAGTAAACCAGTGGGTGCACCAGGTCGCCGCACTTCCTGCCAGCCTTCACGCAGGCCGCCTCCCACTCGGCGCTGTTGGTGAGCACTGCAGCGTGGTATTTCCCAGTGGCAATGCCCTGGAACAGAGAGGCGGGGGGACATGCAAAAGATGAAAGGGAGACAGAGAGGCAGGCAGGAAAAGAAGAAAACCAAAAGAGAGGTGGTGAGACACAGAGAAAGGAGACAGGGAAACAAGAACTGTGGGAACATCAAGCCCGTGAGGCAGTTTTGGCCCTGCTTCTGGCCCCAGTCCTGGTGCCTTCACTGCGAAGACAGCGTCTCCTGCATCTTCATCTCGGTTATAAAAACTCAGGGACAGCAGCCCCACCCCACCTGCCTTCCCCACTCTGGGGTCAAGGGGGGGTCCAGGCTCCCTGAGGCTGCAGCTGAGGGGGGTGCATGTGGCACCCACCTGAGCCCCAGTCAGCGTTGCCATGTCCAGGATGATGTCGGCTCCCAGGTCCTTGCAGGCATAGGACACACCATCCGCCAGCACCAGCCTGCCCTCGGCATCCGTGTTGTTGATTTCCACAGTCCTGGGGTGCAACAGAGAGTCCCATGGGGTGAGACCCTTTGGAGCTGGGCAGACCCCATTTAGAGCCATCTGTCCCTGTGGCTTTCCCACCCCCAACATATACACCTCCTCCTGGGGTGCCCAGCACTGGGGAGATGAAGAGGAAGAAGAGGGTGAGGGAGAGGAGGCACCCGTTGGGCACCAGTGCCAGGGTAGGGGACTTTACTATTCTGAGTCCAGGGGCCATCTGCTCCTCCAAATGTGTCCTGCAGTTGAGAAGGGGGCAGCCCAGGGGGAGATGCAGGGAGGGTTCCCATGCAGAGAGTTGGGGAAGAGGCAGGGCTTCATCAAGCCTGAAGATTAGAAAGGCTTGTCCCGTGGATGCAGGGTAGACTCTAAGCTCCTGAGCCAGGCACCCAAGGCAGCCCGGCAGCTTGTCCAGGTGCCCCTGTTACCCACACTCCCGGGCACTCCTGGTAGCATGCAACTGGCTGCCCAGGGGACTCCGACACAGGATGCGTCCCTGGCAGGCCTAGAGCAAGCAGGCATTGCCAGTGGGTTGTAGGGTGGAATCTGCCCCAACCCTGGGGGGGGCTGGGTACCAGGCTGGCCTGGTTCCGGGAAGGAGAAGGCCAGGAGTTCCAACAACAGGGCAGTATGTGGAGAGGGGCATGGTGCAGGTGGGCCTCGGAGGGAAAGGGTGAGGGGGAAGGCCGGGGAGGAAGGGGTAGGCAGCCATACTTTCCTGAGTACAGCAGGTGGATGTCATCTGGCCTGGTTGCATTGGGCCCCACTGAGTTTTCAGCCAAGCAGAACACAGCATGGAGGTTGTCCTTGAAGCCCTAAGGGGTGAAGCGGGCAGAGGCTTCTGTTACAGGATGGAGGCTCAGGACAGGGAAGGGTGGCCGGGAGCTCTCACACTGAAGGCAGCAGGAGACAGACAAGACAGTGTCACGTGCAGGGAGCAGGGCTCACCCCCTCTGCCATCCGGGCATAGTCCTGCAGCTCCTAGGCCAGGCCCACCCCCTGGGATTTGCTAGCTGGTCCACCAGAGGCCAGGTGGTAGGGTAGATGGCCCAGGAGTGAGGCTGTGCTACAAGTTCGAATCCAGCCTCTGACAGCAGCCAGCTGCACAAGCCTGGGCGAGTCTCACAGACTCATCAGCCTCTGCCTCCTCAGTCACAGAAGGTGGCCTGTGGCCCCTATCTCTCAGTACATTGACACTGGAGTCAGGAAGAGCTTGGCCTCATGGAAATGTAATTCTGATGCCAAAACAAGCCATTTGTGCACTGAGAAATGTGCGGCCAACAGGCCGGGGCAGGTTCTGCCCATGACCCCATGAAGGCCTCGCCTCAGTGGTGGTGTCAGGGCTAGAGCCCTCAACCAAGACACATCTCTTGGCATGGAGCATGCCCGGCCCTGCAGCCTTGAGGGCCCTTATAAGCAGCTCCACCAGATCCGATATCATTCTCAGCTACTGAACAGCTGACTCTTCCATGCACATCACAGGCTCCACCCCAGGTTAAACATGGGACAGCGGGGTTGGGGGCACTGGCCCTGCGGGTTGGGGCAGTGATACTGGGCTGGGGCAGCTTCAAATCCCCAGGGCTTCCCTGAGCCTCACAGAGGGCCCTGGACTCCATGCAGCAAGGGGGAAAGGGGCCCACTGGCCTCTGGGGTTGGTGACACAGAAGCCACTGTCAGTTCCACAGGAGCCCTGACTCCCGCTCCTACACTCCAGCTCAGTCTGCATCAAGACATAGAGGCAGGGGCTTCAGGACCCCAGCACCCTCCCCTCAGAGCTCCTCCTGAGACCCCGGATCACTGACACTTGATCAACACATGGGGACCACAGCCTATACTCATGTCCAGGCCTCCAGCGGCCCACGTCCAGGGGGACTGGGTGTTTGGAACAAACGAATACAAGACAGCGTGACCCTGAGGTCACAGCATGTTGCCAAGGGGCTCCAGGCCACGAAGGCCAGAGAGGTGAGACCCGTCAACAAAGGGGGGAGCCCTAAAGAATCTTCCCAGAAAGCAAGGTGCTGGTGGGTGCCCCACAGGGAAAGAAGAGTTTCCAGAGCGAGGAGAGGAAGGCACGTGTGAGAGCATGAGAAGGGGAGAGGCTCCCACACTTGAGGGTGTGGGCCTCCCAAGGGCCCCTCAACCCTGATTGCTGGGCCCTGCCCTCTAATCTCTGACTCGGTGGGTCTGGGGCAGAGCAGAGAATCTGCATTTCTAACAATGCAAGGCGCACTTGAGAACTGCTGGCCTAGAGGAAAACTGTGTTCCCTGGGCAATCAGTCCTGAGGTCGTGAAGCTGGATGCCAGGAGACAGGGACAGAGCAGGTACAGCTCTGCCCTCCTGGCCCTCACAGCCAGGCCTTGCAAGAGCTGGACTTGTAAGAGCTGGAGGTGGGCTCTGGAGGCGCCAAGGCACATACACTCCTGGGTGCGCACAGGTGCACTTGGGACCCACTGGCCTAACAGAAGAGGATAGCCAGAGATGAAGCTGACTGTGCTCTGGGGACAGCTTGGGGAGGGTCTCCCAGGCTGTTCCCTGGGGAGGCAGTTGAGGGTATCAAGTCCATGGCTAGGGGCTTGTATCAGGACTAGCAGGCCGCTGACACCCCCAGAGCCCAGTGCCACCCAGCGCACCCTTATATCTTCAGATGGCACATCCTCTTTTAAAAGAAGTTTTAAACATTTCATTGGGAAATAACCCTAAATTTACAAAAAAATTTGCAAACACAACCAAATGATTCTGCAACATCCTTTACGCAGATTCTGCCAATGTTTGCATCCCGTGTGGCCCAGGCTAGCAGGCAGCATCAGGGAGTCATTACCAATACAACATTGTCACTTCCAGGGGCTACCAGCCTTCCTGTGCTCCACTGATATCAGGATCTAGTCACTTAACCACTGGGTCCTTGGTCTCTTTACTCTGGACGCTTGCACAGTCTGGCTTTGTCTTTTGTGACTTCAGCATGTGCATGCTGGGTCTGTCCAATGTGTCCTCATGACTGTGGTCAGGTTATAGGCTTTTGGCAGGCAACCAGCCAAGTGTCATTTCCCTCCCCATGCCTGGCATCAGGAGGTGCATCCTGTGGCTCTGTCCCTGCCCTGGCGACATGCCCTGTGACACCTGGGCACACTGGAGCTCCCAGAGGTAACCTGTGGGTGCCTTCTGAAGCACTCTGACTACCCTGGCTCCCATCATGCTCTTAAATACTTGCTTTTAGCCCTGTTGATCATCCTGACCTGCAAATGCTGATGGCTGTGGTGTTCACCCAGTGGCGATATCTATTTCTACTACCACAGACAGGAACTGGGATACCTTTGTAGGAAACAGTCCTTTCCATTATTATGTAGATCAGAGATTTATTCCTACCAGTGTAGATGTGCGGACTCTTATTTCATCCCATGGGCTACAGTTCATCACTGTCATTACTTATTTTGCAGCTCTAATTGAGGCACATTCTGTTTTAAGAGGCTGACAAAGAGACGTGAGGCTGGGCAGGACATCAGCGCTCACCGTGGAGCCTCCAGGCCAAGACTCTTGTGGGAGGGGGGCCTTGTCTAGAATGGGGTGGGGTCTTCAGCACCCTGCCAATCATGGGCTGCAGCACCCCTGGGGGTGGGGAGGTGCTGAGCATACTCGTGGTCACCAGCTGCTGAATATGCACTAATTACCAAGTGGCTTCTTGTGAACAGGGACTCAAGCCCAGAAGGGTCTACCCACTGGGTATTTCCCAGCCAGCCTGTCCCAGATGCCAGGACAGAGCTGCACTGGAGCAATGACCAGGGTGAACAGCAAGGACAGCCACAGAAGGCCAGCCACGTGGCTCCTCAGGGACCACCTGGCCCCCGCGCCACCTAATAGCAGCTTCAGAGAGAGCCCCCAGGGGTGCCCTGCAGCTGGCCTATCTCCCTCATAGTTCTCTGATGAGTTTATCTGCTGGGGCCTGGTGGGAGGAGGGGAGGAGGGCCAGGTGGCAGGAACCCGGTGGGGGGCATCCTACAGCCAGCCTGTGGTGCCGAGCCTGTTGAGTACCTCATTGAATGCTGGCCATGTCCCTGGTTAGTCTCCAGCCAGCGAAGGGACGAGAGCACAGAGGACACGTGTTCCTCCTGCAATCACCCCCACGGTGTGAATGGGGCCCGGCAGGTGCACGCAGAGGCCTGTGGCACCCCCACCCTCACCCCCACCATGTGCTCTGTGTGAGAGACCACAGCTGTGTGCCCTGGAAGGCTCCTGCCCCATGGGGCACCAAGCATGGCACAGGCCAGGATGTGCCAGCCCCAGCCTCCTGCCCAGGTCACCTCACCCCTGTACCTCCAGTGTCCCTGTTGGTTGGGCCTTTTAGCAGAAGGCCATGTGCAGCTGGGGACCCACAGTAAACCAGGGAGCCGGGCAGACAGAGTCCCCTCCCCTGGGACTTCTGCTCCTCTCGTGGTCAAGGCAGTCTGGATGCCTGGCCATCTGAATTAGAAACATTTGCCAAGACCTTTTGGCTTTTGTTTTTCCATGTCAGGCTTACCCCCAAGGAACCAGGTTCCACAGGTAGTGCCTATGGGGAAAGGATGCCTGGTGCTTAGTGACATAAGAGCTCAGCCTCTTAGGAGTGGGCTTGAGGCCGGGCTCGGAGGCTCAGCCTGTAATCCCGCGCTTTGGGAGGCTGAGGTGAGTGGATTGCCTGAGCCTGTGTGTTCGAGACCCGCCTGGGCAACTTGGCGAGACCTCATCTCTACAATAAATCAAAAAATTAGCTGGGCGTGGTAGCGCGCGCCTGTAGTTCCAGCTACTTGGAAGGCTGAGGCGAAAGGATCGCCGGAGCCCAGCAGGTTGAGGCTGCGGTGGCCGGGAGCAGCCACTGCAGTCCAGTCTGGGCAATGGAGTGAGACTCCAACTCAAAAAAAAAAAAAAATACAAATAAAAAAGTGTGGGCTTGAGAAAGCACCATGAGGGAGGACAACTCGCCAGGAGGGTAGGTGCGTGCTCTTTGTTCCTCTAATGCACCCCGGGGATGGACAGGCTCCTCAGAACATCACCTGAGCCTCTGAGAGGTCACAGATGTGGGGCGAGGATAGGGCTCTAGGGTGTCTGCCCAGGTAAGGGAAGAAGGAGGCCTGTGGTAGGGCAGAGGGGCCAGGCCTGCCTGGGGCAGGGCCAGGGGCTAGGCCAGGCTTCTTCGTTGAACAAACACTCATGGGCGCTTGAACCAAGCCAGGCCTCGAGCAGGGGGCCTGAGTGGACCCTGCCTGACACAAGGGTGGAGCTCTGAGGGCCCGAGGACAGAGGAGGGACAGGGCACCCGCTATGGAGACTTGGGATGGAGCCTGGTGGGGTCCGCAGTGGGAAGGGCAAGGGAGAATCCATGGGAGAGCTCAGGCCGAGCCCTGCCTCACTCACCTGCTTGATGGCAGCTCTGAAGGCCCCCAAGATGGCCGCGGCACCCCCACAGTCTCGCTTCATCCCTGGCATGGTGGTCTGCAGGCAGTAAAAAGAATCAGGTCAAGGGTGAGGGTGGGGACAGGAGCCAGGCCAGCAGCAGCCCTCCCCTACCATCCCCGCCACCCCCACACCAGGCCCCACACTTTGGGGCTCCTGGCATGAGGACTGCACAGGCTGCCTGGGTACCCACAGAACTCATGGAACTCTGGTGGCGTGGGCTGCTCTCCAGAAGCAACGGGAAGAAACAGTCAAAGACAGTGGGGATCACTTTTGTTTATCAGAACTTTGGACCGATGAGACACCCAGAGCTTCACCTTGCAGTGGCTGGTCTCATATACAGCCCCGGCACCCTGTGCTCACAGGCCGGCGCCTTGGCCCTCGGCACACAGCTGCCAAGCCAGCCTGGGGTCTGTCTGCAGGGCTGCCCTCTAGACGCCTCCTGGCACCGTTTGTGAGGAAGAGACTGAGGCCCAGGGAGTCTCAGCACCTGGAGGATGCCACCAACTTGCCGGCACTCATGGGAGGTTCCTGCTGTGCTGACGGTGGGGAGGGGCCTAGGCCCTCCAGCTCCCTGCCAGCCCCTCAGAGCAGCCCAATGGCCCCACGCTTGCTGGACTGAAGCTCACAGAGCCCTGAGGGAGTCACATGGCTTTGCCTTCTCCAGCCACAGCTGCCTCTGACCTTCTGGTCTCACCTCACTGTGCACTCACACTCCTCTGCCGCTTGCCTCCCTGCATACCGAGCCTCATAAGATGGCGCCCCCACCTGCAGCTGCTCTGGGTGAACCCTGCTCTGTGTCCCTCCCCTCGTGCCAACCTTTCCCTTTTCCCTGGTTCTGCCCACTGCCAACAGCACACCTGAGACCCTCCCTCCCTCCCTGGCCTCTGGCCTCCCCCATAGGCCTCCGCAGGGTCCCCCACTGCAAGCATCATGGTTCTTGTCCCCATTGGCTCCTGAATTCTCTGCTCCCCAACCCTGCAGCCTACAGGGTCTGGGCCACAGATACACGTGCCATCAAGCAGCCCCTAGTCCCAGTCGGCTCTTTCCTCCCGGTTCCCTCAAGCTAGTCTGCGGCATCCTGCGCCTCCTCTGAAGGGCTCCTCTCCACATCACATGATGTACCTTCCTCCCTCCCACCTGCCCTTCCGCCTCCCCTCCTGCCCCTGCCAGCCCCAGAACTAGGCCAAGGGTCCTCGCACTGGCATTGAAAGCCTTCGCCATCCACCGACCCACTTGGTCTCAGGTCTCTTTGCTCTTCACCATGACCTTGAACAGCAGCAAAAACTGATGTCATCCCCTCCCCCAATCATTGTCACAGCACCCGTCTGCCCCCACAGACACCACCACTGGGGAGGACACCTTGTCATCACCCCGCAGTACTGCCAGTTCTACCAACAGGAGGAGGGGCCGTTTCTGACTCCTAACCTCAGTTCACATCTCCTGGTTAACCTGGGTCTGAAGAGGGGCCACCAGAAACAGTCACGTTTCGAGGGGCCCTCCCATCACAGATATAAGCGTGGCGTCCTATAAACCAGTTGAGAGTGGTTACACGGTGTGACATTTTATAGGTTCCTGACTCTAATCACCAAATTTGCATTTTAATTAACAGCAGGCCTTCACATGTAAAGGTTTGGATTTGAAATTTACCAAGTAATTTTTTGAAACTTTATCGTATTACATAAGCCCTGAGTTTTAGATATCTTTAGATATAAATGGAGCTGCCTTTATAATGAAGTAGAGTGAAAATAAGCCATTTCTTCTGACATAACCTGCATGAAAACACAGGATTGTTTAAATGGAAAAATGGCCTTAGACATGGAGTCTAACTCTGTACAAAATGGACCATATCGAAAATGCCTGGATGTGGTTGTGTGGAACCCCCGTCCCCTCTCACAATGCTGGCTTCCACCACAGGGCATCTGCACTAAGCCTGCAAATCCAGTTGGAGGGGCTGTGTGAAGCTTTACCAACCCCCATACGCTGCTCCTATTTGTATAAAAGACTTAATTTCCACAGTGATATTAAGGTGTTACCCACCTTCTTCACTAGGTTGATACTTACACCCATAGTCAAGACTGCAGCCCCAAAGAGGACAAGAGTCACTGTATTTTCTTTCGTGTCCTCCGGGAAAATAAAACAATGTCAGTTTCTCATAAGAATCCCATGCTGAGGGAGTACAATTGATTTTTTAAAATGTCAATGCTTGGTCCTACACTATGGCTCATGTCTGTAATCTCAGCATTTTGGGAGGCTGACATAGGAGGATCACGTGAGACCAGGAAATTTGAGACCAACCTGGGCAATACAAGCGAGACCTCATTTCTAAAAAATAAATTAAAAATTAGTTTGGCATGGTGACCTGCCTGTGGTCCCAGCTGCTTGGGAGGCTGAGGAGGAAGCATCACTTGAGCCCAGGAGGTAAAGGCTGAAGTTAGCTGTGATCGTGTCACTGTCCTCTGGCTTGGGTGACAGAGCAAGATCCTGTCTCAAAAAACCCAAACCCCTCAGGCCTCGAGTATGAGACATTTCATCATTCTGTATGTCATAAAGCACTCCCACCCCCACTATCTCTGAGGAGCAGAGGGTAGGTGTGCTGGGTGGGATTCTGAGACCCATGAGCTGCTTTGGCCGTGAGCACCACTTTTACTTGAAAGAACAATGGAGAGACAAATGACAGTTACTTGGGCTCAGGTATCTGGCAGATATTTCTTAGAAAAGGAACAAAGAGCCTCTTACTTCCAGAAAACAGCTGATATTTTTTATTGCCAGTGGGATACATTTGATCTTTCAAGCAAAAATCAGAATGTTGGAAAACGTGTATCCACCACTACGTCAGCTTCCTCATGTTTGATGATGTTTCTGATAAGATGAATGGTGATGTTAATGAGGGTGATGCCTTGATATTATATCATGAGATGTGTCCAAATTTGGAAGTTCTACAGAACTCTGTGAACCAACAACATTTTCCAAAGAACCAACGCAGGGTATTACCAAGTCACATGTTCAGAGTTCTAGGGAGTCTGGTGGCTTTTACTGTCGCAGGGCATTAAGAGTCCACTCATGTGAGTTCAGAGTCCATGTGGCAACCAAGTATAACTTCTTAAGCCAGTTGCTTTGAGAGAGAACTGCTTGTTGAGTTTTGGTGTAATAGCAAAGAATGTTCACAGCTATCTGAAAAGGCTACTAAAATTCTCATCCCAGCTCCAACTATAAACGGGGTGAGACTGCATTTTCTTGATATAGCTCAACAGAAAAAACACATCACAGCTGATTCAATGCAGTAGTAGATGCAAACTCCCAGCCATCGTCTATGAAGCCAGACACTAACTAGATCTGCAAAAATGTACAGTGCTACTCTCTCCATTATTTTTCATTTTGGAAAATATAGTCATTTTCATAAAATTATATTATTTATGGTAACATGAAATGGATTAATATTGTTATTTTTAAATAAATTATACATAGTTTGCAAATTTCTTAGTTTTACTTTACAGTAGAGTAAATATCAGTAGATACGATCCCTCTTTGGGATCAGTCCCTGTCACGTGGGCAGAGGGCTTCGAGCAGCACACACATGTAAGGCCTGCTGGGCCACACCCATCCAATTTTACCCTGACCCTCTGGAAATGGAGCTGTAACTGTTATTGCAAAATTGGGCACATTGCTAGTTCCCTTCAGTTTGCTTTTTGAAGTGACACTTTCTGCACGACTTGCTCTTGAGGAAACCACTTGGGAGATGCTCCCTGTGTTGGAGTCTCACGCTGTGTCCTTGGGTAAGACAGGCGCCTTCAGGTCAGGACTGGGCCCTTTCTGTCCATCGCTGGAGCCTCAGTGACCACCCTAGTGCATGGTATGCAGTAACTGCTCAGGAAAAGCCCGAGGGTTCATCTTGAATTGACAAAGAACAGCTCCAGGATGGAGGGGCAGGTTTTAAATGAAAACAGCATGTATTATTTTGCTGGTGCCAAGATACCCAGCCATTCTGTGTATCATGGGGTCTGCAGGCCAGTCTGACCCCAGGCGGAGGCTGGGGCGACTATAGTGTCATTAGTGAAAGATACCTGGAGCCATGGAAAGGAACCTGCCTGCTGGCTGGCCTGCCAGCCGCCCCCAGACCATGGCTGCCCTGGACGCTGTGCTGTTGTGGCTTCTGGGGAAGGCCTGCATGGGCAGGTTTTCCTTCATGGGTTGACGTTCCTGGGCCAGGAGCAACCTATGCACAGATGTGCCTACAGTCAAATGAGATGAGGCCAGGTGCCACAGAATCTTCCCTACACTGAGGAGTTAGTGCTCCCAGCAAGAGAAGGGGCTGCTGGGAAGCCTGCTCCTCATCCTGGCCCTACAATCAGCGGATGTCAAAAACACACAGACAAGCCAGGTATAGTGGTTCACACCTGTAATCCCAGCACTTTGGGAGGCCAAGGCCTGGGAGTTTGAGGCCAACCTAGGCAACATAGCAAGAACTTGTCTCTACAAAAAATAAAAACTAGTTGGTTATGGTGGTGCAGCCTATAGTTTCAGCTACTTGGGAGGCTGAGGTAGAAGGATTCCCTGAGCCCAGGAGGTGGAGGCTGTTGTGAGCAGTGTTTGTGTCATAGCACTCCAGCCTAGATGAAAGAGTGAGAACCCAACCCAAAATAAAAACCACAAAAAACAAAAACCTCATATATCCACACAAGGAGGAAAGAATCCTGACTCTACCAGCTGGGACACAGTCACCTCCCAGGCAACAGCACCCTAAGGGTGAGAGGGTGGGGGTGGCCCATACCAAGTGCAGGCTGTGGCGGTGCAATATCTGTGTAGAATTTTGAAACAGTAATAAACTGACTAAAAGTCAGCTTGCTCCTTATTACCACTGCAGGCCCACTGCAGGCTAGTATCTCTAAGCAACATCAGTGATAAAATATGCCTTCCCCAAAATTCTGTTGTTGGTCAAAGAGTAAACAATTGCCAAGGCTACTCTAGGGTTTTTATCACCAAATGAAAGCTTCAAATGCACCTGTTCCTTATCTTTGACACATTATCCCAACAACAGCCCAGCACGTGGCTGGCCCCGACGCACACGGACCCACCACCCACGTCGTTCTGAGAATGGCTGTGACGGCTGAGCGGCTGGGCTGTCCTACAGTCCTGCATTGAAATACCAGACTTCAAACACGATGGAAGAGCATGGGTGTAGGACAAAAGGCAGGCACGGCCCGTGGGCCCCTGCATGTTCTTGTTCCGCTAATTCCTTGGCATTACTGTGTTTAAAATGCTGTTACTCCACAGATGTTTGAAAGTCACAAGACTTGACCCCAGGAATTGAGCATATGGTCAGTACCGAAATTTCTGGAAGTTATTGTGAAATGGGATTTTTTAGGAATCTCTGCCAAGTGATCTCATATTAAAGGATTTTCCTGAGTATGTCTATATCAGTTGCTTCATGTGATAGAAGCTCTTCAAAGTTAAAATTAATAGCTAGTGTTCTCAGATCAACCACATGTGAAGACAGACTGGCCCCTTTGTCTACTGAGCATAAATATGTCAAGAAATTCTGTGAAGTTATTGTCAAATGTGTAGCCCCTAAGACCTCAAAACAGAATTTTTTTTTTTAGTTGGAATCTCACTCCTTCGCCCAGGCTGGAGTGCAGTGGCACACTAATGGCCACCCCAGCGTCGACCTACTGAGCTCCAGAGATCCTTCTACCTCAGCCTTCCAGGTAGCCAGAACTACAGGTGCATGCTACCATGCCTGGTTATTTTGTTTTTAATTGTAGAGACCAGGTCTCACCAAATTGCCCAGGCTGGTCTCAAATCCACGGGCTCAGATAATCCACTCGTCTCAGCCTCCCAAAGTGCTGGGATTACAGGCTGAGCCACCGAGCCTAGCCAAAACAGAAATTTTAATTCTACAATCCATTAGCACAACAGATCAATGTGGAGGCATAAGATTTTTTCTATTAAAAAAAATTAATGCTAAAATATTAATCCATTCACGTTTTCTTTACTTGTACTGCATTATTTATTTTCTTTTTAATTTTTCTTCTGGCGTGATAATAGCTATGGGGATTCAATAAAGAAAGACGCTTATTATTGGTGCTTTTTTTTAAGCCTTTATTATTAGTAGTTTCATTTCCTGATTAGTCCTGAAAATAATTTTGTTGTTCAGAGGAGGAACATCAGATGAGCATCCACCTCAGTTATTAAATAAACCAGGAAGTACAAAACACAGAAGCACAATCCCCAAGCCAGATAGCAACTGACAGTGGGGCTCAATGTCAGGGGGGCAACAGGAAGTGGTGGGGCCTGCAGCAACCTGGAGTACCCCAGTGAACAACCACACTCAGCTCCAGTGGAATTGCCAGGTGAGAATGGAGGGCAGCACTGCCAGGTCTTCTGAGTCTACAAAAGGCCAGAAATCCAATCTTCCGTGAGAATTCTTACTGTGTTCAGATGTTGGCAACTAGTTCACATTTTTAAAACACCATTTGGGACAACAAGTCACACCTGTGAGTTACATGGCGGCTGGTTTTCAGTGTCTGCTCTGGACAAGCTTGGTGTTCCTTCCAGATCTCCTAGGCACACACGTCGTGGTCTGCCCCTTCCCAGGGCTTCCCAGCCCAGGCCTGCATGGGGGCTGCCACACCACATACGGGTGGACAGATGAACATGGCAGGGAGGATGGCAGACCACACTGAGGCAGACAGATGTGGCCATGATGGTGCTCCCCAAGTGTCCATCCTCTGGAGTCAGCTGGATGGCTTTAGGGTCCCCTCACAGGATGTCCTAGGGACCTGCTTCTGTGCTGAATCCAGATTCCCCTCACTGTCATGGGGTCACATGCCTTCTGAGGGTCTTGTGGGACCACCACAGAGCACGCTCTCTGTGGAGACCTCAGGCTGACTGGGGAACACGGGTGCCCTCTCGCCCCTCTCCTCCTCAGACAGAACCACCAGCTTCTCAGCCTTGCCTCCCTGGGTTCTGTTTCCATCGCTGTAATCATTTCTGTGGCTTCTCTCTGGCTCCCATCCAGAGGTTTTATTTCCAGACTTCTGTTTGACGTATGGGCATGAAATCCAGGCATCCCGTGTGAAATCCTCTCTTTTCCAGAAAGGGAACTGGCCCTGGCGACGCCATCCCTATGCCTGTCCCAACTCAGAACTCCCAGAAACCTCGCCACCCTCTGACGACACCCCTGAGAGCTGGCTGGACCCCCACCCTGGCCCCGTGTGCCAGCCCCACACCTCACCTTCCCTTTGATGCTGAGGCCGCCAGTGTCATAAACGATGCCTTTGCCCACCCAGGCGATGGTCTGCGTGGCTCCGTCCGGCATGTGGCTGAGGATGGCTAGGGCCGGCGGGTGGAGGGCAGCTTTGCCCACGCCGTAAATGCCTGTGGAAGCGCAGGAGAGCGGGTCAGGCAGGGGCCAGGCTGCGCAGAGAATCTCAGAGGCCCCTGGAGATCCCTTCCCTGACACCGCCACTGCTTCTCCTGGAGAGTAGGGCTGTCCTGCCCAGAGCTCCTGCCTGCCCCTGCCCCCAGCCAGCGTGGGATCAGGGAATGGAAATGAGTTCCCACATCTGGAACCGCAAACAAATTCTATGCAAAGTATTGTTAGGCAAGCAAACCCGCTGAGGAAATAAAAATATTGTACCATTTCCAAAAGGAAAAGAGCAGGCCTGCAGAATGAAACGGCGTTTGGATCGGGCTTCAAGGTTGCTCCAGCCCATGTGCGGCCCCTCCTGAATCCCTCGAGACCTCAGGGACTGCACTGCCCTTCCAAGCTCCCTCCTCTCCAGGCTGCCTGCCCCACCCTCTCAGGAAAGTTGTGGCCTTCTGTGGGTAGAGGTCATGCCTCCAAAGTCCCCTGCAACTGAGCTGAACAGTCACAGCAACCATGGCAAGAGCTAATAATGGCTGCCTGACAAACTCCTACTCATCCTCCAAGACCCATGGCAAATATCACCTCCTCTGTGAGCTTGTCCTGACATGTGGCCTCTCCCTCCACTTGTAACTGGTTACATGTCAGTGTAGACACTGCTAGGATGGCCCAGACGTGATCCCCACCTTTGGGTATTGATGTTCTCATGTAGTGTCCTCCCCCTAAGTACAGGTGGGTCCTGATGTCTCATCCCTAACCAAAAGAACACTCCATAGAAGTAAGGCGACACCATTTCTGGGAGCTTCTGTCCTGCTTGTTCCCGCCTCCCTCTCTCACTCTGAGGCCTGGTACCTTGTTCCCAGGGGTGAGCTGTTCCTCCAGACAATAGCTCCTGAGGCCCCAAGACCCTCTGGCAGCCTGGAGCCAGCCTCCTGGAAGTGCATCGTGGCCCCAGGTCAGCCTCAGTATGCCAACAGCCTGGCTGCCGTGGGAAGGACCCTGAGCCTGCAAGGGTCCTGCCCACAGCACTGTGGGACACATGCGGGCCAGGTTAGTCCAATGGCACCCTGAGGCAGCCAAGTCTGTTATCTGTCCCTCCAGATCCTGGGCAGTGGGGGAGGGTGGGCCTAGGGTTACCAGGGAGGGCCTTTCTAAGGAGGTGACATCTGAGCTGAGAGGTGCGAGATGGGATGGACCCCACCAGAAGAACACCCTGGGGGACCGTCTTCAGGGTGGAGAGAGTCATCCTACAGAGGCTCTGCCGTGGACGTGACCTTGTGTATTCGAGGAACAGAAAGGCCCTGTGGAGCTGACTCTGGGAGCGAGGGAGTGCAGCACGTGAGGAGGTTGGGGAGGCTGCAGGCAGGGAGGACTTAGATCTAGCGGCTTCCAGAATGCGAATCAGAATCTGGATCGCTGCCCTCTTCTCCCCAAGGGAGGCCGCTTCCCAGGCTCTGGCCTCTTGCTCGGACACAGGCTGATTCCCCTCAGGTCACAGCAGGGTCAAGGTCAGACCATGCACCATGGCCACTGCCCTGTGCTTCCCAGGGCACCCAGTCACTCTTCAAGGCTGAAACCCGCAGGATGCAGCCCCCACCCACCTCCAAATCCTCGGGTCTTCAGCTCCTCGTCGCGGATGATGGTCGGCATGATCCCCAGTTCTTTCCCAACTCTGCTAATCTCCTGGACGCATTCATGGAAAAAACGACAACACAGAACACGTGAGGACGCGTCAATCAAGGAGAAGCTGAGGCTGGGGCGGGCCAGTCCTGGAAGCCAGAGGCTTCGACGCTCAACCTCATGCCTGATTAAACCCAGAGGGAGGCCCGCCCTCCGCCCGCTCCAACTTCCTGCAGCATATGGCTGCCGTCCTGCTGAGGCCCTTCCAACAGAGAGCACATCCTCCCCACGCCCTTTCCTGGGCCTCCCGGAGCTGGGTGGATAGCAGGACTGCACCAGAGACAGCCCCCACATTCCTGGGCCAGGCCAGAGGGTATGGACGGCCCCAAGTTTCTTCTAGCCTTCCTGGGGTCTAGGGCACCCACCCAGCCTGGTCCCCACCCTGGCGTGACGGGGCCACCAACCTCAAGGAAGGTGTCGGTGTTCATCTCATTGCAGGGTGTGTCAACAATGCGGGCTGCCAGGCGCACACCTTCCGTGGCATTGGCTAAGCACTGGAAAGAAACCAGAGGCTGGGGGGGTGGGGCCCTGGGACCAGGTGGGAGGGGTGTCTCCAATTTGATCATCCCCAGGGACCCAAAGGCATCAGAGGCACACACCCCCGGCAGAGGTTTTGGCTGCTGGGGAAGAGCAGAAGCTCTCTAGAGACGGAGGGAAGGTGTAAACATTGGTGTCTATCCCAGAGAGGGCTGGGAAGGCCATGAAGAAGATGTCGAGGCGATGGGCAGCTTGGGGAGAGGTGGGAAAAGGGATGGTTCCACATGGGGCAGCTGTGTGTCTAGCAGATGAGGACCCCAACAATGGTCAGGAAGGGGCCAACATCAGGGGCCTGTGGGTTATGGGGAAAAGAGAATCGAGAAAGGCAAAGCAATCGCAATCACACGATGTTTTTTAAAAGCAGAAAGGGAACTGTTTCAAGTTGGTAGAGATAGATTCCTGTTCTCTCCTGCTAAGAATCCAGCTGTGGGGCGTGGTTCCAGGCCCCAGAGAGGGGACAGCAGGGGTGGACCAAGCCCCGGGTGGGAGATCCCAGAGCTCTCCTGGGCAGAAGGGACAGCTGTCTCGAGGCACATGGGAAGGGGGAGCTCAGAGGCAGGAGGAAGGACCACTGGTAGGGCCGTGGAAGCTGGGGCTGGAGGTGGTGGACGCGGCCACAGCAGTGGCTTCTGGGAATGCCGCTGTGAGGTAGGGAGCCTGTGTCAGGCCCATTCGAGGGCTTCGAGGCTGGAAATCACTTCCAGCCTCACCTGCCTCAAAAGGATTAGTCCTAGGATCAAGTGAAATAACACATGTCAAAATACTCCCTATAGAGGAGAAGGCAGTACAGGCTCGGACAGAATTATTAGCATAAAAACATGACCAAGTCTGGCACTGTTCATGTGCTCAATAAACACAAGCTGGACAAAACAGAACCCTGAAATCAAAGCCCGCCATGAGGTGGAGAGAGCCCAGGATTCCCAGGAACCAAAGTTGTCATCCCATCCTCCCAGGGAAGGGCAATGGAGCTCCCCATGCCTCCCTTTGGGCTGGCCACGCTCCCAGGGCCCAGGGCCATGGGGTGCACTTCCAGATACCCACTTGCAATGTGGACACTTCCACCGGCCCGTTGTCTTGTCCCACCAGGAAGAACTCCACCGTGACAGTCTTCTTTTCCGTGCGCCGTGCTGCACCTGAGCGGTGGGTGAACAGCGGGAAGGCCCGGGCCAGGGCACAGGCCGAGGCAAAGACGTCGGCCTGCTCACAGACCATCTGCAGTACAGGGAGAGAGGCAGGGTACAGCTGGGGACACAGGGGTGCCACCAGGAAGTGCCAGGAGCTGTGTTTTTAATACCTTCCAAACATCAGCTCCATGGTAGACGGCTTTTTTTTTTGAGTTTGGGTCTGTCTGTGTGTATTCCAGGGTGATCTTGGACTCCTGGGCTCATGTGATCCTTCTGCCTCAGCCTCCCAAAGTGCTGGGATGACAGATGTGAGCCACTGTGCTCAATTCAATGGTGGATGACATCTAGACAGATGTGCCCCTCAGCAGCTGTCACCCCATCTCTCAGGTACCTCCCGGGGAACCACAGAATGACTTGAAGCACAGTCTTGTAACATGAGCAAGAACACATTGGCCACCAGATGTCAACTGCCTGGCTAGACAGGAACAGGGGCACAGAGGGACGGACACCAGACTCGGCCTCAGGAAATCTAGGTCTGAGTCTCTGATTTGCCACAACTGACCTGGGGGGTAAATAACTGTGTCTCTTTGGACCTGCTTCCCTGCAAAGTGTGCTGCAGTCTGTGCAGGGCTGGGACTCCCTGAGACTGGGGCTCACAGCCGCCAGGACCGGGAGCACTGTGGCTCTGGGCACACGCGGGTCCAGCAGCCACCTCTTCTCAGAAGCACTCACCAGAATGCACCGATGGGTTCCGGGTGGCAGACAGGTCCGCACCAGCCGGGTGATGAAGTGGGCGGCCGAGGGACTGTTGTGCCGGCTCACCCTGGAGGGCAGGGCCGCCACAGTGGCATAGTTCAGGTAGAGGGGGCAGCTGTCGGTGGGGTTGGGGTTGAGCGTGCTCAGTGCCACCTGCCACAGCTAGATCAGAAGGGAGACAAGAGACAGAGGCTTCAAACAGCCCGCCCAGGCCACATGCGGCCCTGTCTCCACAGCCACGCCTGGGCTCCTGGAAGGGAGCCTGGAGCTTCCCCGCACCCGGGCCCATCGTGGAGAGGTGTCGCTCGGCCAGAGCTAAGTGTGTCCCTGCTGGCACACTTCCACCCTAGTGGGATCAGGCGTCAGGACTGAAAGGCCAGGTTGGAGGCCGTTTTGCTTCCAAAACACTTGGACACCCCTCGGCCGCCCCGCTGGAGGGGGCGGGGGCCAGATGTCCCAACGGACAGGCCGGGAGAAACTGCCACAGGAGCTTCTGGAAGGAAGGCAGGGCCCGAGGCAAGCGCAGGCCTTGTGAGCGGCGCTCGTCTGGGAGCCGCGTCGCCCC